>NC_048593.1:17574900-17684900 GCF_013265735.2 Oncorhynchus mykiss
TCGACAAAATTAGTCCCTTTGTGTAGTGTAACTTGGTTAATCGTTTTTTTGATTTCACCTAATTTTAACATTATGTCATCAAGAGAAAATATTTAACTTAATAAAAAACATGTTTTAAATAATACAATTGCTATATCAATAAATCAATTAAATGTATTTATAAAGTCATTTTTACATCAGCAGTAGGCACAAAGTGATTATACAGAAAGCCAGCATAAAACCCCAAAGAGTAAGCAACGCAGGTGTAGAAGCACGGTAGCTAGGAACAATTCCCTAGAAAGGCAGGAACCTAGGAAAAAACCTAGAGAGGAATCAAGCTCTGAGGGGTGGCCAGTCCTCTTCTGGCTGTGCCGGGTGGAGATTATACGAGTACATGAACATTAATGCCAGATCGTTCTTCAAAACGTTTAAATGTTCATAGATGACAAGCAGGGTCAAATAATAACCATAGTGGTTGTAGAGGGTGCATCAGGTCAGTACCTCAGGAGTAAAGATCTTTTCATGTGTTATTTTTGACGTGTTATGCTCGAACCACTTAGTTTACCACCACAAAACACCAGAAAATGTCAAATCAGATCACCTGCTTTTACACTATGATTCGACTATTAGATGTTCAATGTTTCTTTTGAAAAAAATATTTAAAAAGGAATAGTTGCTCCATATTAGTCCCCCAGTTCCGTCCATGTAACAGGGTCAACCTTAAAATCAGGGACAGTTAATATTTAATTTTTTTTTACGTTAAAATGAGTCACTGATCACATTAAAATAAATAATAATCTCCAGAAATGACTTTGTCAAAACAACAGAACAACTAGGACTTTTGGTGAAAACTTATGTGGGTTAAAATCTTCCTAGAAGTCAGAGCGAGTGCACAGCGACATGCCAAAAGGCTGAATTTTGGCACATTAGCAAGTCTTTATTCGAATAACACAATTTTCCATTTTATATGAAAAGCCACTTAATTTAATATAACAGCCTTTTGAAATTCTATATTGGTGTACAATTTCTACTTAACATATAAAAGGGACTCATTTTGTGGAATGACCCAGATTAGTCTGTGATGCCAGACTGGGATCAGGGGGCTCACCTCACCGCAGGGCTGCTGTCAAACCACAGCCCCAGACACTTACCCGTAGGCAGAGCAAGGAGATCCAAGAATACGGAAACATCAATGTAACCTTAATGACAGTCTGGCAGCCAGGCAACAGCAGTGGGCTGCGGTGCTCTATAAAAAAAATGCAGATCGCCTACCAAAAGACTAATCCCACTCACACATATACTGTATGTGAAGAATGCGTGCTCATGACGAGCTAAATGATAAATACAGCACTTCTCACAGCATGTTTACACACTTCTATGAGTTATCGCAATGCATATTCATCGACCTTGGATCGTCTCACAAAAACAGGGGGAAAAATGCGTATATTTGTCGGTGTGAATAAATACGATTTTTTTGGGGGGGCTGTCTTCCGGTCTAATTTATTCATAGACTGACATATTGGCACTTGGTGAAACAGAACCATTTAATTCCAAGGTGAATCAGAGTTTTATTAAACCAGTGTATTCGTAAAGTGGGTAAGGCGGTTAGGGTTGCAGGATGCAAACCACAGACAGATGGAGGAGACAATTGATCCGGGTAAATTGATAATAACACGGCGCCGAGCACAGTAGGCCTGTTCTTTATTATCTTCACTTTATGCTGCAAATCCTGATTTAGTCCATTACAGGGTGCTACTTAACAATGAGAGACGACACAAAATGAGAGGATTCAGCTGGGTTCGCTTGTTTATGGACTGGGGAAGGAACAGTCGTGCCACAAAAGACTGGGAAGAACAACATCTCTCTTTCGCCAAACTCTTCTTGTTAGATGTTGGATGGAGGGCAGAGTTGAAGAGGGCAAGGTTTTCTCCCCCAGAACATAGGCTACATCATAGAATAAAAAATGAGTAATTTGTAGGATCTCTGTGGGCTACATGCTCTTAAGGTGTCTTATCGCAAGTAAGGACCTGGAGCATCTCTTTGAGTCATTTGGAGGGCAATGTATTAGTGTGGTTATATTTCCTTTCCTGTACTGTACATAAATATATAAGACACCCTAACGTGACCCTGTTTTAAAGTGCACCAGCACTCTAGCTGGGCTCGGCCCATTACTCCTGGTTGGTGTGCCAATAACGACCAATCAGATCAACGCCGGCCTGAAATCATATTAATAAGGGCATAAAGAAATTATGGAACTGATGATCCGGCACATAACTGAATGAACGGCCAACGATTAAGGTCATATAGACTTGCTAGCTTATTAAATGCCAACCAGCCTCCAGTTGCAGCACTATGCATCTTCACAGGGACAAGTGTCTGTGCTAAAGAATGGAGGAAGAGAAGAGGGGGGGGGGGGGGGTTCAGATTATTTAAATGAGAGCCATAGGAGGGAGTGGAGAAAGAGATCGTAAAGATATTGAGTATCTTACATCACAACACAACATAGTGTGTACGTCAAGCATTTAAACAGACTCCCTGTAAAGGCCTAGAATCTACTGCAACACTGTTCCCCCAACATCAGCAGAGGATGAACCAATCAGTAAAAACAGCACTTTGGCCACTCAGAAAAAGCTAATCTTCTGCTTTGCTTCTGGCTTGAGGGACTAACTATCCATTTCCATGTGAAGGCTAGAGCTCTTCAGCAGATCTGTGGACTTTTCTGCAAAGCTAGTGAAAGGTATGTGAGCACTGGAATACCCAGAAGCCACAGGGGTCAAAGAAGTGAAAGCATAAACCATATAGACAGAGAAAAGCCCATTTCTATCCCCGCTTAGCTACATTCATACACAGTATTCTCTGAGCAGATACAATTTCCCAGGGTGACTTACAATGTTGTTAACTCAGAGGCAGTAACCAATTTACTGAAAATCCATTTGAAATGAAGCCGGTGAGGTGAGGAGTCCATATCAAGGACACAGTGAGGGTCATTACCTTTAGTGGGCTCCCTGCTGAGCCAACCCCAGCCCACACAGGTATCCTGCCTGCCTTCTACACCAATAACTTTTTTATAGACTGATACAGGTCTGTGAATTGGTAGTTCTTGGACTTTGTATGGGCTGTCCGAAATCTAGATAATCAGTGTCAATCAAGGAGTAACTTGTTTCATTCTGAAGTACTTTTGCAGAGCACCTTAATGAATTAAATTGTTATTAAGACATCCATCCATCCAGAGAATAGATTATCTCTCTCTCCCCTGGGCTCGGCTGAGAGAAAATCCTGTCAACAACGAATTGTTCCACTAATGATGACTCTCCAATATGTGTGGTTAAGATGATTTTCATCACAGTCTGATTATTGTCACCTATTAGCTCATTCCCTGATCCTATCAGAGTCTCCTATCTAATTAGCAGTAGTAGGCCTCTGAAAACAAGCTGCTAGCTAACCCAACCCGCTCCTTCTCTTTCCAACTTCCTTCCATAAGGACCAGCAGAGGAATAGGGTCCCGTCATGAGAACATTACACGGCGGGCTTGAAGCTGATTCTACACTACACATCAAACGTCTTCATTCCCCATGATGATTTCTCTGAGGGAGCTTTTTCGCTTCCATTTTTTTTCACTGCTCCGCTCTCCTTTCGTCTGGTTAAGAACTGACAAATGCTAATGAGAGACAAACGGCGGCATCACCTGCTGCGTGGCTTAGAACAACCTGGAAAATGAACAAACTTACTAAAAGCCAAAGGGGCCTGTCACCTGCATCAGTAACAAGGTGGCTTTCTACATTCATTTTGCCTGCTTACTCATAGTGGGAGCTGACTGCTTGTCAGCTTACTGACGTACTTGCCCTCACAGGAATGCTTTATGCATACCACACAAACCTGATCACATGCAGACACACACGCACACACAATTATTTCTTTATTCTTCCGCAAATCTTCTGCAAATTTCTGCAAGCAATTTAAGAAGAGCTCTGTTGATGCTTTGTGGTTTCCTTAATGGTGCTTTAAGGTCGTGCATCGCCAGATTAGCTGTCTGGACTCTGTATTGAGATGTGATGTGACAGGAAATACCAGTAACCACAGTAATTACAAAAGCTCCTTGGTCATTTGGATGGCAATGGTGACTATTTCATAATCTGGGATGAGATGGGGAGAGGGGGGACTCCTTGGCTGAAATAAGACCTGCGAGGGAGCACATGGAGTTGATTTGGGGTTTTCGTGGAGTGGGGCAGCTTCGTTCATAAACCACAGTTGAGTGCAGGAATCAGTGTGAGCCAATAGAGAGAGGGAGATCGCTTGCAGCTCTGTTGCGGAGAACAATAACTCCCACTCCCTCTTCCACACAATTTGATTCATTACCACTGTAAGTCATACTTTCTGGCATTTGGAATCTTTTTTCGACGCACACAACATTACAATGGCATGAATTAAAGTGTAGAGATTGGAAATGCAGATTTCTGGCCAGTGAACTATTGTTTCCTGTTCCATTGCTATGATCCATAGCTTCACTCTGATCATAATCAATGTTGCTTGGAATATTATGAGGTAATCTCATTTGGTGTTTTGTGAGTTTATGTATGTATGCTTATGTGGCTGTTCTGCATGTGTGGTTGTTTCAGGAAAACAAACGTCTTCATCTTGTCATCTTATACCTCACTGCAAAGTATGAGTATTTGATCTATCAACGGTCTGAATATGCCTGTCTTCGTGCTGATCGATAGGGTCTGGATGAGGTCAGTGCAGCAATCCCAGACTGCAGAGCTGCTGCGGCTGCCAATGTGTCAAGATCTGCAAAACCTCACAGATCGGGCCTTTGAGGCTGTCTTAAACCCTTCAGCAAATCTGACAATCTCCTCAAGAACATTTCCCGTTAGTTTGGGGAACATTCTATCTATGTCAGCAAAATCCTCCGAAGAACCTTTAGTTTTGTTGTGGAAGTTAGAAGAACATTCCCTTAGTGTCAAGCAGAACGTAACTAGAACGTGGATCAAATGTTCTCAGAATATACAGTACAGCATTAATGTTCTGTGTGAGTTTTATGGGACATTACAAGAACATTCATGCGTCCAGTTTTCTGAGGGATAGGAGAATATTCCATCAACAGCCCACCAACATGCACAGAACAAGGTTGCCGTGTTCTCAGAATATACAATATTAATGTTCTAGACATGTTGCAAGAACATTTATGTGTCCAGTTTTCTGAGGGTCAGGAGAATATTCCAGCAATGTCCCACCAAACAATTGATTACATTGTGCATGTTCATTTATACAGTAATTCATATTCAACATTTACATTTTTTTTTTTTAAATTAAAAAAATGTAACCTTTATTTAACCAGGCAAGTCAGTTAAGAACAAATTCTTATTTTCAATGACGGCCTAGGAACAATGGGTTAACTGCCTGTTCAGGGGCAGAACGACAGATTTGTACCTTGTCAGCTCGGGGGTTTGAACTTGCAACGCTCTAACCACTAGGCTACCCTGCCGCCCCATGTCCTCACCTGTGATTTGAACTCACAACCTTTTGGTTTGCGGCATTCAGCGCTTCCTTCTACGCCGCCATGTCTGTGTCAGCTATCAGTTATATTTGATTAGATTTTTTTTTTACTCCTTTTTTTCTCCCCAATTTCGTGGTATCCAACTGGTAGTAGTTACAGTCTTGTCTCATCGCTGCAACTCCCGTACGGACTCAGGAGAGGCGAAGGTCAAGAGCCGTGCGTCCTCTGAAACACAACCCAACCAAGCCGCACTGCTTCTTGACACCTGGCGACCTGGTCAGCGTGCACTGCGCCCGGCCCGACACAGGAGTCGCTAGTGCACCATGAGACAAGGATATCCCTGCCGGCCAAACCCTCCCTAACCCGGAGGACGCTGGGCCAATTGTGCACCACCCCATGGGCCTCCTGGCTGCGGCCGGCTGCGACAGAGCCTGGGCTCAAACCCAGAATCTCTGGTGGCACAGCTAGCACTATATTTGACTAATTTATCCTCATTGATTTGACTATTTAAACAATTTAAGGGCTTTCTGTATAGTTGTCTAATGTTGTTGGGGCATATGAACCTGTTTTAATGATACTCTTGAATCACTATGATCAATAAAAGTTGTTATTGAATGTACTTTTAACAGAGCTGAGATTGAATTTGTTCACCCTATTGCTTACACCTATCAAGTGCCTAGGGAGGAGGGGTTAGGTTTTCTTCTGGACATGGCCTAACTCAGGGGTCTCCAATATTTTCTACCACAAGAGTTATAAAGAAACGTGTTGCGAGCTACTCATTTTTTCTATCTTTCAAATGGACACATTCTTCTTTTCTCCTCTCCCCTGCAACTCTTCCCCGGGTCCTTAGTGTACAAGAGAAAGTAGTGAACTATGTTTTCTGCCAGCATACCTGGTAAAATAATGGTTAATAAACAACTCTATAAAATCTGAGATTTTCTAACACCAAAGTTTTACTTTTCCATACTTTTTTTTTTCACTCACAAAATGACAGTTGTTCATGGAGAAATCACATCAGAAGACATTGTTTTTTAGGTCTGGGAGAAAAGTAACAAATTTCGATTGTTTTCGACCTTCGCCTCTCCCGAGTCCATACGGGAGTTGCAGCGATGGGACAAGACCGTAACTACCAAGAAAAAAGGGTAAAAAAAAAATAGATATGTTGCTGCTTATAATATCCAATATTTTGCAAGGCTATTTGTTAGTCAACTGGTCTATAATTAGATACATGTATAGTAGCTTCTCTTCTGTCATTATATATTACCCTAGAAGACTAAATAAACCCTAGCTCACCAGAATAACGTAATAAATCAATAAAATGAATGCTTCAATCTGCTTATTTCGCAGAGCAAAGATGATTAGGGATCAGGGAGAAAATAAAATAATGGAAAGATGTTCAGTGCAAAATGTCCATATGACATCAGTTTGACCGGTTGTAAGGAAATAAAAAGATGTGAAAATGACCCAACATGTGTCTGATCATTTCAGTTCGGCTTGGATGCATATTTTATGTGGTTGAAATACTATCAGCTTCTATGATGCTGATAAAGATAGCACCTCTACAGACAGTATCTCACTGTGCATTCGCATTCTCTTAAGATACTGAAAGAAAGAAATCTAATTTCTCCATTTATGTTCCCCAGTAAAAAAATTGCCTACATTTGGTGAATGATTTTACTGCACCAAATGCTTAATTCTGCAGAAACCATTGGCGCTTTTAGCACGTAAATTTTGGTGGAGCAAACTCAACATCTTTTTTTTTTTAAATGCATGCCAGCAAAGCCACTACACAACACAATAAAACACAAAAAAATACATGAATTGCATTATAACGATGACAAACGGTGCCCACAAACTGTTAGGTCCTACATAAAGCTGTCCCAACAGCAGAGCTTTCTTTTCAGCACCGTGGGGTGAATCCCTACCATCGCTACACCTGGTGGAGCCTTGTCTGGCAAGGAAACAGTTAATTCAGACTAATTTACTTCCTTTTTAAAAGACACAGTTGACATGGCTGACTTGTTTAAAGCTCTGCCCCACCCGCCCTGAATGACAGCTCGCCACTGGCAGGAGTTAATATTAAGGCTATGAGTGTCCAGATTTCAGTTTCAATTTAACCCATCTGAACAGTAGGCTACTGTTCCCTTGACGTGCCATAGGCCTATTTGAAGTCCCCGTTTTGTGACTGTCGAATTTGTACAGCGCCTCACAATCATCACACTTAACGTACAGTAGCTGGCACTGCTATCGTCCTCTTTTACCACTTCACCAAATCTTTCCTAAACATTACTGTTCTGGCCCTCCCTTCTCTTTATTTTCAGCTCTACATTTCACAGCTTTTCTCTTATTGAATTGAACTCCGACATTGTCCTTTTTGCCTCTTTGGTTCCCAAAAGCATTTGGTGATTGGCGTGAAGGCTATTTGGCTTGTGGACAGTTAGGCCCTAAAGCTTAGGCTTATGCACTAATGCCAGATAGCCTAAAATAATGAAAGAAAAACCTAAATGTTTAGATATAAATTGCACAAGAATGATACATTTATGGATTTCTTTAAGGTGTTGTTTTCTCTTTATTTAACTCGCCCACCACCCACCTGCCCTTCATCCACACATGAATCACCTTAAACCCGGCTGCTCCGCGAATATAACCGCGGGGACTGCGGCTTATGAGTCATCCCATGCATCACTAGTGCCCCCCCAGGGTGCAGATTTTATTTTTAAGGAACTCACTCTACTCTCGATAGTTATTCTGACAAGTTGCATGAGGTACAATTTCGAAATTGGGTAGAGCATTAGCAGTTTTCCTCTTGTAATTTTAGTCATTGCATACCTTAGAGCGCTATTTACAATTTGCCAGAAATGTCTAGATCAATTAGTTAATGTCAGCTAAGGTGTTTTAGCTAGGTTTGATGGAAGGTGGGCCCGAGTGAAAAAGTTTGAGAACCACTGCCCTAGAGATATCCCTTATTGGAACAGTGTTTAGGGCTTTTGTCATTGCTGCTTGTGGCCAGGGTTCGAGACACGGTAGGGGAATCACCCTACTTTTACATCACTAGCCAAATACGTTAATGTCATTGTTTGGCAACAGTTACAACACATCTATCTGATCTAATTCAAATGTGTTTCTTATTGAGAGATAAGAATTGGTAGAATTCCAGATAGCTGAGCATCTCAAAGGGAACTCTCTATCATGTGTTTTTTAAATCCACACCACATATACCATGTAGAACAAACGTGTCTCTGATAAGGAATCACATCAGCTCTCATCATAGTGTTTCTATCTGGAACATTCCTAATTTTTTGCATATACAAGGCCCAGGTGGGAGTGTTGCGTCTGACAGAAGCATACCTAGAACATGGTTGCCGTATTCTCAGAGTATCAGAAATATGTATATTTACAGTAGCATGCTTGTACTTTCTCACATTTGCCATTTAAGCAATGATGCCAGTTATACCAAAACAGTCCATGAAAAACAGACAACAGAATCACTTGGGACCAGTGTTGGGGGTAATATAGTGCCTTCAAAATGTATTCAAACCCTGTAACTTTTTTCACGTTGTTGTGTTACAGCCTACATTTTAAATGAATTAAATTGATTTTGTTTCACAGATCTACACACAACATCCCATAACGCCAAAGTGGAATTATGTTTTAAGAAATGTTTACATATTGTGACTCACCACCTGGATTTGGTCCTATGTAGCAACATTTGAAATGGTGTTTTTTACATTGGATAAAAGTAGAGAATCAGAGCTAGAAAATGTTATATCATACACTGCAGTTGAGGAACAATGAGAAAGTTATTCTGCTTTGAAAGTTGATAAACTTGTAACCCCACTTTTGAGAAAATGACCCATGAATGTTTTGGTACACCTACTGGAGAGCTCTTCTTTGTCTACATCCATTCAGCATTATTCACACCCTCTTAAGCCTTAAGCCTTTGTCACATGCACAGGATACAGGAGGTGTAAACGGTACAGTGAAATGGTTACTTGCATAGTGGAGTATTTTGTACAGTAGTAAACAATGAACCATAATCCCAACTCATACTACCATGCACCATGCATGAATCTGCAGGTAGCTAAAGATTGAGCTAGCTAACTAATATTAGGCTAGAACTAGCAATGCAAATGGATTTCTGAGATACAAATAATATTACAACACAGATCATGCACCAGTGTTGTGTTCAAGACCACCTAAAGTGAGATCAATTCAAGATCAAGACTGGAGCGAAACGAGTCGGAGTAAAGACCGAGAACGGGAGGGGGACGAGAGGTCCGAGACCAAGTAAAGACCGAGAACCATAGAGAAGTAGTTTGGGGGTGCCACAATTTTTTTCTTTGAAGGATTACTACTACTTTTCTAAAAAAAAAAAAAAAAAAATTATGTAGCTTTTTTTATTTTTGTTTTTATTTTTCAGGGGTGCTGTAGAACCCTCAGCACTCCTACTTCCCGCGGCTATGCCAAGACCAGAAACGGAGAGTCCACATTCAAGCCCATGACTGTAATTTAGTCAAATTTTCACCATAATAAGTGTTCAAAATGTCCAGTATTTCTGTGTTCATATTTCACATCAACATATGGATTCTTTAGACATTCAGAATAAATGCATGCTGAAGGAAAATAGAGCCACTCTACACATTTTAACTAACCCAAACACAGTTGGGAACAATGAGGGCCTTCTATGCTTTCAGAGTAAGGCTAAGGATATATAAAATAATAATAATAATATTATTAATTTCAATTATGTTCTGATTTAATCTCTTCAGTTTTTGAAAAGAGAAAGGATTAATATGGATCCCAAACCGGCTGCGCGCGTGCGTGCGCCATCATGCATAAATGTATTTTGTCCCCCCACATCAAACGCGATCACGACACGCAGGTTAAAATATCAAAACAAACTCTGAACCAACTAACTATATTAATTTGGGGACAGGTCAAAAAGCATTAAACATTTATGGCAATTAAGCTAGCTAGCTTGCACTTGCTAGCTAGTTTGTCCTATTTAGCTAGCTTGCTGTTGTTAGCTAATTTGTCCTGGGATATAAACATTGAGTTATTATTTTACCTGAAATGCACAAGGTACTCTACTCCACCAATTAATTCACACATAAAACGGCCAACTGAATTGTTTCTAGTCATATCTCCTCCATCCGGGCTTTTTCTTCTCTTGACTTTATATTGTGATTGGCAACTTTCATAAATTAAGTGCATTACCGCCACTGATCTCGTTCGTCTTTCAGTCACCCACGTGGGTATAACCAATAAGGAGCTGGCACGTGGGTACCTGCTTCTATAACCAATGAGGCGATGGGAGAGGCGGGACTTGCAGCGTGATCTGCATCACAAATAGAACTGACTTCTATTTTAGCCCTTGGCAACGCAGACGCTCGTTGGCGCGCGCAAGCAATGTGGGCACAATAATTGAATAATATAGATTTCTACATTTATTTTGCAACGCTCGCTCACGCGACGCGAGTGGTGCAGTTGGCCTGTTAACACTGAAGAGAAAAAAATATCCAATCATGATTTTTCTTTGGTGGTCTTTGGGGAGATAATTATAGCTAGCTAAGTCAGCAATTGGCTAGGCCACCAGAAGCTTGATAGAAGGTATCTGCCATTCAACTGTTCAACACACCCTGACCTTAGAGATCTTTTAATTCTCTATTTGGTTAGGTCAGGGTGTGACTAGGGTGGGCAATCTATGTTGTCTATTTCTTTGTTGGCCGGGTATGGTTCCCAATCAGAGGTAGCTGTCTATCGTCGTCTTTGATTGGGGATCATACTTAGGCAGCCTTTTTTCCACCTTAGTTTGTGGGATCTTGTTTTTGTACTGTTGCTTTCCAGCCCCACCGAACTGTGCTTTTCGTTTTTTTTCTTTCGGTGTCATCAATAAAAGAAAGATGTGCACCTACCACGCTGCACCTTGGTCTATTCCTTCCAATGACGAGCATAACAATTAGGGCAACATTTTGGACTGACAGTGGAATCAACCAATTACATTGACTTGTAATGGGTGGGACCGTTTAAACAAAAACATATGGAAACTTCTGCCTTCTCGAAGGCCAAAAGGTCACTGTGCAATAGAGAGCAGTAGTTTTCCCACGGTCTAGCTAGCCATCTTTTGTTGTAGGCTAGTTTGCAGAGGCTGCAGCAGGTGTTGTCGAAGAGGATGATGTTGCTAATTTGTTAGCTTCTTCCTTTTCAAGAATAACTTTCGAAAAGAAGTTACATTTAAAATTATCATCACCTGCCTCTTGAGGATTGACCACAAGTTCTCAATGGGATTAAGGTCTGGGGAGTTTCCTGGCCATCAACACAAAATATCGATGTTTTGTTCCCGGAGCCACTTAGTTATCACTTTTGCCTTATGGCAAGGTGCTCCATCATGCTGGAAAAGGCATTGTTCGTCACCAAACTGTTCCTGGATGGTTGGGAGAAGTTGCTGTCAGAGGATGTGTTGGTACCATTCTTTATTCATGGCTGTGTTCTTGGGCAAAATTGTGAGTGAGCCCACTCCCTTGACTGAGAAGCAACCCCACACATGAATGGTCTCAGAATGCTTTACTGTTGGCGTAACGCAGGACTGATGGTAGTGCTCACCTTGTCTTCTCTGGACAAGCTTTTTTACCGGATGCCCCAAACAATCGGAAAGGGGATTAATCAGAGAAAATGACTTTACTCCAGTCATCAGCAGTCCAAACCCTGTACCTTTTGCAGAATATCAGTCTGTCCATGATGTTTTTCCTGGAGAGAAGTGGCTTCCTTGCTGCCCTTCTTGACACCAGGCCATCCTCCAAAAGTGTTCACCTCACTGTGCGTGTAGATGCACTCACACCTGCCTGCTGCCATTCCTGAGCAAGCTCTGTACTGGTGGTGCCCCGATCCCGCAGCTGAATCAACTTTAGGAGACGGTCCTGGCGCTTGCTGGACTGTCTTGGGCACCCTGAAGCCTTCTTCACAACAATTGAACCACTCTCCTTGAAGTTCTTGATGACATGATAAATGGTTGATTTAGGTACAATCTTACTGGCAGCAATATTCCTGTCTGTGAAGCCATTTTGTGCATAACAATGATGACGGCATGTGTTTCCTTGCATGTAACCATGTTTGACAGAGGAAGAACAATGATTCCAAGCACCACCCTTCTTTTGAAGCTTCCAGTCTGTTATTCGAACTCAATCAGCATGACAGAGGGACCTCCAGCCTTGTCCTCATCAACACTCACACCTGTGTTAACGAGAGAATCACTGACATGATGTCAGTGGGTCCTTTTGTGGCAGGGCTGAAATGCAGTGGACATTTTTTTGGGGGGGATTCAGTTCATTTGCATGGCAAAGAGGGACTTTGCAATTAATTGCAATTCATCTGATCACTCTTCATAACATTCTGGAGTATATGCAAATTGCCATCATACAAACTGAGGCAGCAGACTTTGTGAAAATTAATATTTGTGTCATTCTCAAAACTTTTGGCCACAACTGTACAATGTCTGGTTCAATGAAAATGGTTTTACCTACATCAGGGATTTCCTCATTGTCAGATTCATTTTCTGAGTCAGAATGGCAAAACCGTCCTCCAGAAAATAGTCGATCACAACTTTTTCCCACTGATCTCTGTCGATAGCGCCTGATAACTTCAGAGAGGCAATGTTGAGAGCAGTAGTTTACTTCTTCATGATATCTTTAAAAAAAAAGTAGCAGTAGAAAGGATTAACTACACATGCTGAGCAGCTCATGTTATAGACAGAAGCATTCTACATGACAGATCAATATGAACTCATCTTTCGGCATGTCCAGTCCAGACATTATCTAGACCAATCATGGCTAGCGTGGCTAAACCAACTAGGCTTGTAATTTAACAATTTTATTCATATTTACAGTTGGCATACAAGTTTGTTATTAAGGCACATACAAGTTCACATGTTCCAGAAGGCATTTCTGCCCCCCAAAAACGCATTTTAATAAAAAAACAAAAAACGTTCAAATGCATCTCCTGTGATGTAGTGACATACGGAACATACGGCTCGCTTCTTGAAACGTGTCACAATTAATAAAAAAACGGAAAGCTGAAATGTCTGAGTCAAGTATTCAACCCTTTTGTTATAGCAAGCATAAATAAGTTCAGGAATAAATATTTGCTTAACAAGTCACATAATAAGTTACATGGACTCCCTCTGTACGCAATAATGGTGTTTATCATGATTTTTAAATGACTACCTCATCTCTGTACCCCAGACATACAATTATCTGTACGGTGCCTCAGTCGACCAGTGAATTTTATGCAGATTCAACCAGAGATCAAAGAGGTTTTCCAATGGTTTGCAAAGAAGGGTACTGTACCTATTAGTACATTTAAAACTTTTTTTTTTAAAGCAGACATTGAGCATGGTGGAGTTATTAATTACACTTTGGATGGGGTATCAATACACCCAGTCACTACAAAGATATAGGCACCCTTCCTAACTCAGTTGCCGGAGAGGAAGGAAACCGCTCAGGGATTTCACCATGAGGCCAATGGTGACTTTAAAACAGTTACAAAGTTTAATGGCTTAGATAAATATACTAACATAAATGAAAGAGTTCGTCAAATTTCTGCCCTGCTAGAGCTGCCCCGGTCAACTCTAAGTGCTGTTATTGTGAAGTGGTAAGGTCTAGGAGCAACAACGGCTCAGCCGCGAAGTGGTAGGCCACACAAGCTCACAGAACGGGACCACCCTGACCTCAACGCAATCGCACACCTTTGGGATGAATTGGAACGCAGACTGCGAGCCAGGCCTCATCACCCAACATCAGTGCCCGACCTCACTAATGCTCTTGCGGTTGAATGGATGCAAGTCCCTGCTGCAATGTTCCAACATCTAGTGGAAAGCCTTCCCACAAGATTGGAGGCTGTTATAGCGGCAAAGGAGGGATCAACTCCATATTAATGCCCATGGTTTAAGAATGAGATGTTCAACGAGCAGGTGTCCACATACTTTTGGTCATGTAGTGTATATTATTGTTTTATTTTCCATACATTTTTTTTAAATGTTCACATTGTTCTTCTACTTTGACATTACAGAATATTTTGTCTAGATCGTTGACAAAAAAATGACAATTCGATCCATTTAAATTCTATCCTGTAACACAATAAAATTAGTAAAAAGTAAAGTTGTGTGAATACTTTCCGAAGGCACAATAATGTATTACAGTGGTAATTTAACGATTTACTCTCTTCAAATATTGCAATAATATTACAGTTTTACAGTACTTTTTCACATAACCTGTATATTACTTTTAGAAGCATATCTCTACAGGCATGTTTTATATATACAGTGGGGAGAACAAGTATTTGATACACTGCCGATTTTGCAGGTTTTCCTACTTACAAAGCATGTAGAGGTCTGTAATTTTTTATCATAGGTACACTTCAACTGTGAGAGAAAGAAAATCCAGAAAATCACATTGTATGATGTTTTGGGTCGTTGTCATGCTGGAAGACCCAGCCACGACCCATCTTCAATGCTCTTACGAAGGAAGGAGATCTTGTTGGCCAAGATCTGGTGATACATGGCCCCATCCATCCTCCCCTCAATACGGTGCAGTCGTCCTGTCCCCTTTGCAGAAAAGCATCCCCAAAGAATGATGTTTCCACCTCCATGCCTCACGGTTGGGATGGTGTTCTTGGGGTTGTACCCATCCTTCTTATTCCTCCAAACACGGCGAGTGGAGTTTAGACAAAAAGCTGTATTTTTGTCTGATCAGACCACATGACCTTCTCCCATTCCTCCTCTGTATCATCCAGATGGTCACTGGCAAACTTGTGCTGGCTTGAGCAGGGGGACCTTGCGTGCGCTGCCAGTGTAGTGTGTTACCAATGATTTTCTTTGAGACTGTGGTCCCAGCTCTCTTCAGGTCATTGACCAGGTCCTGTCGTGTAGTTCTGGGCTGATCCCTCACCTTCCTCATGATCATTGATGCCCCACAAGGTGAGATTTTGCATGGACTTCTTCCATTTTCTAATAATTGCGCCAACAGTTGTTGCCTTCTCACCAAGCTGCTTGCCTATTGTCCTGTAGCCCATCCCAGCCTTGTGCAGGTCTACAATTTTATCCCTGATGTCCTTACACAGCTCTTGGCAATTGTGGAGAGGTTGGAGTCTGTTTGATTGAGTGTGTGGACAGGGGTCTTTTATACAGGTAACGAGTTCAAACAGGTGCAGTTAATACAGGTAATGAGTGGAGAACAGGAGGGCTTCTTAAAGAAAAACTAACAGGTCTGTGAGAGCCGGAATTCTTACTGGTTGGTAGTTTATCAAATACTGTATATATGTGAGGACAGACACCAGGTGAGAAGCAAGTACAGGGAGTGAAGATTTAATGGATAAATGGACCTATAACGAAACAAGAACAGCGTCTGGACAGGGGGAACAAAACAACATTAATGCAGACACTGGGAAGAAACTGAGGAAGTGACAGATATAGGGAAGGCAATCAATAAAGTAAAAGAGTCCAGGTAAGTCCCATGAAGTGCTGATGCACGTAACGATGGTGACAGACGTGCCTAATGATGGGCCGCCAGGCGCCCTCGAGAGGGAGCGGGAGCAGGCATGCCAACATGCATATATTTTTAAGCCTTATTTCATGCTAACGATATTCATGCTGTAGGCTAGCTCGTTTCCAATAGGCTATCATAAAGGCGAAAATCTAAGAAAAATCACCCGACCTCAGCCCCAGAGTGTGAAAAGCTCTCATCAAGGCAAAGGGTGGCTACTTTGAAGAATCTCAAATATAAAATATATTTTGTTTAATACTTTTTTGATTACTACATGATTCCACATGTGTTATTTCATAGTTTTGATGTCTCACTATTATTCTACAATATAGAAGATAATACAAATATAGAAAAACCCTGGAATGAGTAGGTGTGTTCAAACATTTGATTGGTACTGTATGCCAAATAAGTACGTTGAAAACATTGTATGTTAAAATAACTGCGTGAGTGAGCATCCTTAACCTGGCTAACAGACAAAGAGCTATGAATGGATAAGTGATTCACCAATCAGGGCCTTGATTGGCAAAGCAACATGAATGTGTAATAATGTGTAAGGAAGATTTTTGGGACACAAATGTTCTTGCAATGTTCCCATGAAACGTGTCTAGAACATGAATATATTATGTCCTGAGAACATAGCAACCGCGTTCTGTGTATGTTTGGTGGGATGTTGATGGAATATTCTCCTATCCCACAGAAAACTGGATACGGTGCTTTTGCAACGTTCCCATGATACGTGTCTAGAACATGAATATATTATATTTGGAGAACATGGCAACCAAGTTCTGGATAAATTATGTTTGATAATAAGGTCAATGGTCTCTTGGAAACAGTCCTTGCACATCACTGGAACATTCCTATGACAATATTAGGTAATAACCTAATGAGACTCTTAAGAGAAAGCTGTGGGAACGTTTGTTGTTAGCTGGGTATCCCTCCTTCTCTGTACAGTAATATATTCTCTCCTGCACTGCGGCCTCCTCTCCCTAGACATTGTTCCTGAAATAATCTCCTTGCCCGGAATCTGTCCCAACCATGCCGTGCAATGGACGCATGGTCACAGGCGTCCAAAGTGCCAACTGAAAGTAGGACAGGCGTGCTAAAAATGGACTAGGAACCAGGGGAGTGTGTGAAAGAGAAGACATACCATTATTATTAATATCCCACGTCCCTTTTATCTAGGGCTCTACTCAAATCTGTATGATTTAACCGATGGAAAGGTATTTTCCGATTGCACCGACAAATGCAGCGTTTACCATGAATGCAGTCTCCGCTAACATTTCCTTTAAATTTCAATTATGCTGTAATGCTTAACTTCCACGATACGGATTGGATAGAGCCCATAGTAACATACCATAACTCAGACACAACTGAGTCACGACTACAGCTGACGAGGACAATTAAGTAAAAATGTATCCTCTCTCCTCTCCACAGGTGCAAATCTCTCCCCAGAGCATTAGCCCAAAGAGACAGTTCCATCCCAGCCGCAGAGAGGGTATTGATTTCATGTTTGCCACTTGTCTAAGTGGTGCGCTAGCTTTTTTTTGTTTGGTGTGCGCCTCTTTTGTGCCTCTCTGTTTGATTTCTCCTTTCAGAGCTACACTAACTCCTACCCATTTCCCTTTCCCCGTCGATCAATCCCACTCTCTTTCATTTACCTGTTCCCGACGCCTCTCTGTGTAATTGGAGCAGCCTGGGGTCGGTGAAGGAATGCATCCTATCTACAGAGTTCCAGAGGAGAAATGCTATAGGTGGGACAGAGTGAGCTGAGAGGAAGTGACACAACTGGACTGTGTGGTGCGAATTCAAGGGTATGTGTGGGGGGTATGCTCTTCTCGCCTCCACTCCACTGGAGATGGGACCAGATGGTGCTCTCATTAAAGAAATTACAGCAAAATGAGATTCTCCGCTTTAGGATATAGACGGGCTGGTAAGATCGATACCATCCTGCCAGACACCAAAAAGAATGGGGGACTCAAACAGTAGCACATCGTATCTACACACATTTCAGCCGGAATCATTTCACACGGTTTCTTATAAGCATTGTGCCTACATTTAGGGTGTGATAATAACCAGTGTTGTAGTGGCAAAAAGAAGTGGGCAAACCATAAACTCCAGTAGGCAATCGAGTTAAGACAAACAACCACCGATATAAACTAAGACATCTAACATTTTTACAACTGTATGGTTTGCAGTTTGATTGCATTTTAATGTCGGCCTATATGGAAGGTAGGCCTCTGGGAGGTATTCATATTGAAACATATCTTATTTTTCTTTTTAAGTTCTTGATTCGTTTGATAAAATTAGTGCAGATTATTTCAGGGGACCCCACATGGGGCTCCGACACCAAGTTTGGGAACCTCTGTCCTATCCTCTTTCTCTGCTTGCTTCCTCTCTCTCTTTGTCTCCTCTGTCTACTCCTGCATGCATCGCAGCCTGCCTCAGCCTCACCACTGTCTGTCTCGCTAGTACTCTCTTGTAAAGCAAAGTTATGATGAGAACTTAGTTGTCTTTTGTTACTGCTGAGGTCAGGCTCCGTTTAATGTTAGCATCTTACCTTCTAGTCAGTTTGCTCACACTAGCCAGAGAACTTTAACGTTATTGCAATACTATACTGATAATAACTCTAGTTTTGCACAACATGCTGTTTTCTCTCTACTGCAACTACACGTCCTCTACAGGAGTGATTTGCTAGCTGGTTAAAACACCATCTCAGTGCTTCCTCAACTGGTCTATATGACAGCTAAAGAGATGCTTGAGAGCTGAGAGAGTTGTCCACTGGGGAGTTAGGGCTCTCAGTATCAGCAGACTGAAATCCACAGGGGAAAAATGACATGATGAGCAGAAAGCATATTGTGCTGGTTATAGCTCGCATGTGTCCATTTGATCCCAATTCCTAGAATGTTACAAAATTGCCAATCGGACTTTGCATGTGATGTACAATGACAATAACCCAGACATCGAGACAGTGTCTAGTGTGTCTCTGGTGGGCTGTCTGGAAGGGGGCTTATCCCAAGCCCCTGGTGAATAGCAGTCTCCGACATGGTCCTGCTGAGTAGGGGAAATGGCCTCCCACCCTAATCAGTGAGCAACACACTCACCTGCCCCACGTAAACCTTACTTTAATCCCAGCCGGCTGCAGAAGGGCGTGAGATGGGGTGGCACTCCAGGGGATAGAAGTCTTTACATCTGTCTGTCTGAGTATTGACCAATGCCCCCCCTGCAGCGGTAACTTCTACGCACCTGAGCCTGCCCAGCTGAGCCGGACACACCCAAATGCACACCCACACAACTTGCACCAGTACACACCGACATGCACCAGCACACGCGTTGAATCGTCTCTGTAATCATCTGATCACATCTCTGCTGTAAAGCCTGTGTTGTGGATGGGCTGATTGTGCAGATTAATGATGCGCCGGTTGACTCATAACCCGCAGTCCCCGCGGTTATATCCATGGGGCGGCCAGGTTTAGGGTCAATAAATATTGTGTGGATGAAGAGCGGGTGGTTGGCGGGCGGGTTAAATAAAGAAAAAACAATTTATATCTATGGGCTACATTGAGGTTTTTCTTACGCACCAATCTGGTATTGGTGCGCAAGCCTAAACTTTAGAGCCTAACTGTACACGCGCCATATAGCCTACACGCCAATAGCCAAATGCTTTTGGGAATGGGCAGAAAAAGCTAACATCCATCCACAGAGGCAGAAATAACAATGTCAGCGGTTAACTCAAATACAGAAAAGCTGCAAAATGTAGAGCTGAAAATAAAGAGAAGGGAGGGTCAGAAAAGTCCTGTTTGGGAAATATTTGTTGCAGTGCTAAAGACGATGTGTGATGATTGTGAAGCGCTATACAAATTCGACAGTCACAAGAAGGGGACTTCAAATAGGCCTACTGAACAGTAGCCTACTGTTCAGATGGGTTAAATGGAAACTGACATCTGGACACTGACTGTAAGTTAACGTCTCACATAGCCTTAACATTAACCCCTGCAGAATTAAGCATTTCGTGCAGCAAAATGATACACCACCAAGAGTGGAGAAATATGATTTCTTTCTTCCAACATCTTGAGAGAATGCGAATGTGCAGTGAGATACCGTCTATAGAGGTGCTATCTTTATCAGCATCATAAAAGCTGATAGTATTTCAACCAGATAAAATAGGCCTAGTCGGGTGGTTGCAGATGGTTTATTAGCATTTGTGGGCGGGTGCGGGTGAACAAACAGCTGACCTGCGCACCACTAGTGCAGAACGATCCCGCCTAAGCCTTCTGCCTCCTTGCTGTGCCACATTAATAAGGTTCAGTTATTGGCCAACTTATTACCCAGCTAAGCTGGCCATCGTCTTTACAGACACATCCCAGTAATGGTGCCAGACAGGCCCTAGCCCACACAGTAACACCCGGGCAATAAGAGTGTCCACTGTGTTGAATGTGTCAGCTCCACAGAGACATGATGCAGCTTCGTTAAATGTGCACGCTTACAGCACCTACACCACTCGCTCCAGGGGGGCCATGTAGAGGTCAGCACATGAAAAAGCATTTGTGTGACCCTTGTTTATGGGCCAAGCTGTGAGACAAGATCGTCTTCTGCCCCCTACCCTCGCAGCCTTCATGCTAGAGAATGAACTTTGAAAACATAGGGAGGAAGATCTGCATATTGTGTGTTGAGAGTTTGGGTGGGGAGGGTAAGGTAGGGGCAGTTCATTTTACAGATGACTGTAATACTGTACAAAAGTATTTTAGGGACACTAATCTTCTCTATAGAATGGTTCTTGAATGCAAGCCTGCATAAAAAACTAACTATTTTACTCTGATGGTACTGTCTAAATTAAATGGTGTTGGAGAACTTCTTTAAGGGATAAATGAGGATCATTTATAGAATTTCTCGACTTTCAACTAATTTAATGCTTGGATGATTGTGTAAAGTGTAAATGACCTCTCTGATTATTTAAGCAGCAATTTTTGTCTACTCGCTGAGAGGAGTGAGCATCCTTGCCATCGCATCACCATCACCCCGGGACTCCTGTGGCGAGCAGAAATATTGAGGCACTCAGAAATGCCATTTCAAAGTGAAACATGCCTTCAGGGGTTACTTCTCCATGAGCTCCATAGCCTACAGGGCAATTAGCCTACACTCTTGAGCGACATTGCGTTTTAAATCTGCTTACATTTTGGTAGCATTTCTTCAACCGTTCTTCAATTTCTTCCTCTCTCACCTCTCCACCCGCGGGCAATGACGGCCATGATTCTGATTTGCATTTACAAACAGTTCAAAGCGTTCCTTCATCGTTCTGTGCCATGCGTGTAAAGTGGCCGCGGTGTGTGTAATATTTCATGGGAATTGTTGCCTACATCATATTGTGCATGTGAAAAATGATAAATCAGGGTAAATACAATGTTATACAAGACTGACAACATATTGACACGGTCTGCACAGTGATATCGAGGATCATGCAGAGATATTTTCTCTCATACAAGCTTGTACGAAACGTAACATATCATACTAGATGGAGTGTCTCGGATTTTCATACAGAATAATACTTAATGCTCTGAGACCAGGTTGGACGGAGCAGTCGCTCACATGGCAGAGTAGCCCATGACCGATGTCCAAATAAATAATTATGGATAGCCTACCATTAAAATATTTACTGAAAGTCAGACTGATTTCACTGAAAATGTAACTTCATATATTAGGCAAATGCACCTGGGAGACTACAGGGCACAGAAACAATACTCACTCCCAATGATTCACTCCGCCTTTTATCTTCTGTTTCTAAACGACTGAAGCCATAAGGCTACAATAAAAAGCAACCTATATGATTTCTCAATGTTCACTGAATGCGCAGGAGTTACACTACTATCACACACCACAGTTGGCATCGTCTTGATATGCTGATAATGAACTAATATGAGGTAACCTATTTCAACAGCCTATTGTCGGCCTATGTGGATAAAAGTTTAGTTATACGTAGCCTATTTAACCAAGAAAAATGTATCCACTGCAGTAGCCTATGTTCAAATATTCAGTGTAAAGTGTCGGAAGAATATAGGCACTTACCACCCCCATATCCATCTGTTCGGCCGTCAGAGATGGTGCTGCAAGAGCCTGAGATAAAAACCAAAACATGGGAAGCAGGAGCATCTCTGGAGAAATAATCCAAATGCGCCGCGCGAACTGAAACATTTGAGAAATCATGCCCCGCCACTCGCTGCTCCAGCAGCGCTCAGACACCGACCCTGGCCGCCGCATTCACCAAATAAATCACCCAGCTCCGGATCCCTCTGATAAGCGGTCCAATTTGGACGAGAATTCTACCTCACTGTTGCGCGTAAACACATGAAACACATATCACATAGAGCCGAAAATACCTCTAAAAACATTAAACAGTTCGTTTTCACCAAGATCCGCGTCCTGAAAAACCATCTCAGTCATATTGCTGTTCCTTGGTGGACCACCCAATTACGCCAACGGTTACCAGTATTTACAAAGAAATATAACTTCTACTTTCGGCATAAGAGTCTGCATTTATTTCAGAATATCCAATATGCCCATGAGGCAAAGAAAATTAACCCGTTAAATATTCCCTCTGTAACACAAGCAAACGAAGATAGGCTTGTGCTCCCTGCGCGGTGTGTCAGAGACTGAGACAGACGCACGATGAGAGAGTGGAGAGGAATTTAGCCAGTTGCAGAATGGGAGGAGGCGATACAAAAGGCGCATTATTCAGTCCACTTAGAATGTGCATAGTATTACATTTGTGACATCTTTTTAATATTTAGACCCTCGGTTTCAGAGTTGCAGGCACAACAGTGTGCACATCAGATAGGCCTATACATGCGCAACAGAGATGCCATCTCTGCATTTTGTTCAAATGAAAAAAGTATTGTTTCGCAGGGTGAAAGGTAGCCCGTTGGCCTATCAATTCATCATTAGCCAAATTAACGTATAGACCTACACATGATGCTACCATAGTTCAAAGGCTTACCTACCAAGAAAGTTGATATAGATACACCAATAGGTTATAAGACCAGGTGATGTTGCAAAAACTTGTGTGTAGCCTACTTGGCCTATGTGATGCAAGCCTACAGTGGACTAGCTTACATGGAAACAACATATGACATATAAGTATCTCTACGAAGGAAGCCTCGGCTCCAGGTTTCTCTCACGTTGTACAGAAGGTGAGGTGAAAGCCTGGGCACTGGGCAGAGTGTAAACTGTAGAGAACATGTTCGCGCTGTCTCACCGGAGGGAAATCAGTGGGTAGCCTTTACGCCTTACTGCGCCGCTTCTGTCAACAGAAGTCAGTCAACATTATTAAGTATTTCTCGTTGGCCTTCAAGTTTAATCTATAGAAAAACATATACAAGTATCGAACAACTGGTGTCTGATTCTTTACATGAGTCATGCCGAGGCATTTCAACTTCGCGTCTCTTGAAGTACACTACGCATCAATGTCATGGACCTATTCGTGTTTGACAAGTCGACGAGGCTAGGCCCTGCTCTCAACCTTTACGAAGTTGAGAGATTTGGTAATATTTGACCTCATATAATGATAATTATAACAGCCATGGGTCTGCCAAGGTTAGACAGATGTTAGCGCGTTGACTAGTTTGGGTAATAATTTATCTGTTTCCTGATAGGACCTTGAGTCTTCTGTCTGACATGTCCATTGGTATTAATCACCTGGCTTCTTCCAAGGACATTAACATTGAGGAAGGCCTAGTTGATCAAGATACACAATAATATATGTTTTACATTATAGCCATCTCCATTCCTCAAGGATGGAAATGGTTATAGCACATTTGTAACATTCATTTAGGAGAGTGCATCCTTCTTACACCTAAGCACACTAACATGTTTTCGTAAAGCCCTTCTGTGTTTGTGCCCTCATTCCATTGAAAACAATCTGCAGAGTTAGGCACTGTGGGGATGATTGACTTAAATGGGCACTGGGGAGTTTACACAGCATTGTGAAATTATTGACAAATGGGTCCTTGCAGTACCTATAAAATTATGATATGCAGTAAGGGCCCACCAGTCTGCAGTTATAGATAGAGCCAATTGACTGATGTAGGTTGCTGTTTTTGTCTTGCCCAACACACCCACACCGCCTTTGTTTTGGTAAAAAGCTGTGGGATTGGTCTGGAGAAATGTAACCATTCTCAAATGTGTAGACAGAGCTTTTGATGCAAGGACTTTTGAGACTATTCAGAGTTTGTTTACATTGACATTGTTTACAAACATTGGAGTAAAACTATCTTATATTTTGGGTTCTGATTGGGTGTGTGATTTGAACCAAGATCCTGAGGCATTTATAAGTTATGTTCTTCAAGAATCAATGGGTATACAGTATCAGTGGTGTAAAGTACTTAAGTAAAAATACCTTTAAAGTACTACTTAAGTCGTTTTTTGCAGTATCTGTACTTTACTTTACTATTTATATTTTTGACAACTTTTACTTTACTGCAAAACCTAAAGATAATTATGTACTTTTAACTCCATAAATTTTCCGTGATGCCCAAAATTACTCGTTACATTTTGAATGCTTAGCAGGACAGAAAATGGTCCAATTCGCACACTTATCAAGAGAACATCCCTGGTCATCCCTACTCCCACTGATCTGGTGGACTCACTAAACACAAATGCTTTGTTTGTATATTATGTCTGATTGTTGGAGTGTGACCCTGGCTATTCATAAATAAATCAATAAATAAAAAGACAATTGTGATTCTGGATTGCTTTAAAAAAAAAACAATCAAATACATTTACTTTTGATACTTAAGTATATTTTAAAGCAAATACTTTTACAGTTTTACTCACGTAGTATTTTACTGGGTGACTTTCACTTTTACTTGATTCATTTTCTATTAAATGTATTTTTACTTTTGCTTAAGTATGAGAAATTGGGTACTTTTTCCACCAGTGTATCATACATTTATAAATCCCAAAATGTATGTAGCAACAAAGGATTCTAGCTTTAAAGAATAGTTAAGTCTCCTGCATTCCTCCGGAACCCATGGATCTCTATTTCAAATATGGTTCCTGTATAAAAGCACAAATAGATATTATCATTATCTTTTCCCAGTTGGGCTATTTAGCAAACCAGTGATACATGTTATGGCTTTTTTGTTGTCATTAGAGACCAGGAGCCCCCAGAATATACAAGTGAGTGTTCAGGGAGCCAACTGACACCCAATTAAATATACATATCGCCAGCAGCAAACTCTTTGGACTGAAAATAGTGCGAATGCCTCTGAAATACAGAAGCTGTTTTATTTTCTACCCCTCATTACTCTGGCATTTCAAAAGACATCACAGAAAACTACAAACCAATTCGGAAAAAAGCAGAAATCATCACAATTACACAAAATCAGAGGGCTCGCAATGGAGAACAGACAATTAGATTATCCATACTCTTCTATAGCAGATGAGTAGCACTTTCTTGTTGTGAATATAAAAGACAGAATTATGACATCTTTGTGTTGTGATGTTCAAAGTCACCATTTAATTAATAAAGTGACAGCTGTATTGTACCAAGCTTTGTATGTACACGTGTATGTATGTCTGTATTATGCTACTTCCCATGTTCCAAAAACGTCTGAAACCCTACCCCTTCAAAGAATATCTTAAAAATCCCACAGCACCCCTCCTTCCCCCACAATTTTTTGTTTTTTTACTTTCAAGAACTAACACGTTTTCCTACTAAATGAAAATAGATGTTGTATTGTCACACACTGGATAGGTGCAGTGAAATGTGTTGTTTTACAGGATCAGCCATAGTAGTATAGTAGGGCACAGACAGATGTTTCACCTTGTGAACTAGCACTGACTTTGCTGATAGCTACTTCAAGTCGCTCTGGAATGACTGAAATGTCAAATATAACAACGTAAACGTGTTTGAACTATAGCCTGTTGAAACTTTTCCGAAATGTTTCAATTCATATGCACAAAGACAGCATTTGAATGAAAAATAAAAGAGGTTAAGCAGTCTCTATGATGGTGTTAAAATTCCTACCAGACCGTTTGACCCTTGACTCCATCATTATCAACACAATTTCATGCAAAAAGAGCGAAAAGAGGCATAAAGCTATCCAGAGATGCATTGCCAATACACACTAACACCTTCTCTTCACACATTTTCTATTCAGATCAGGTCCAACAGTCTGACTGTCATTTATCTGAAGGCTTGAGGGCTGAAACATGTAAAAATGCATTAAGCTTTATTAGTTCCCAACAAAAGCAGTATTAAGTTATCTGAGCCAAGGGGTAATATCCTTGCATTACAATCTCAAGTCCCAGACCTTGCTGTAATATTATATTCATGTTTTTGAAATGTTGTGTTTCCAATTCAAATTTCCAATTTAAAAAAAGTTCAAGCGCATTTACTGCATTGCTGTACAATTTAAAAACTTGATGATTACTACAAGTTTAGATAGCTGGCTAGACTACCTAGACTTATATACCAGTCTAAAATGTTTGAACAGACATGGGCTAATTGGGTGACTGTTAGTGAATGACATATAACAAGAGGAAAACTGCTGATGCACAACCACATTACAGAGGTCTGGACCTCGATCTGCTCATATGTAGCTACGGCCCTGATGAGGTCACATAATCATTGCATATTTGGTGAGACTACATCACATTACCTCAAACATGACCTAAGGCAATTGAATGATTGTGTATAACAAAACAGAACATTGAAGCGACATTCTATTGATAACAATGTGAAGGCTTTTTGGAGCAGGTTTTGGTGCCATGCCTAACCCTGTCATCTTTTCACCTCTCTCTCCAAGCCCGGGATGTGTATAAGGAACACAAGGTTTTCATGTCTACTTTTCAGTTTATATCTTGTCTATTCTGAGTATGGATATTCATGCCGAGGGACTTTTTAACATATTTTCTTGCCATATATAAATAAAAAAATTGCGAGCCAGTGTCTGAGACGGTATCTGTCTGCCTGTAATTGTGTTTATCACACTGTGCATCACAACCTGGTGCATTCCACATCTCCACTGCCAGCACTGCCTAATGGGCATTCCCATTGGACAGGTTAAGATTACAGTCTTTACAAACAGACATACATGTCAACTGGGCATTGATGAATATTTTCGGCTTTTGTACTTTCTGGCTTTGTGTGTGTGTGTGTGTGTGTGTGTGTGTGTGTTTGTGTGTGTGTGTGTGTGTGTGTGTGTGTGTGTGTGTGTGTGTGTGTGTGTGTGTGTGTGTGTGTGTGTGTGTGTGTGTGTGTGTGTGTGTGTGTGTACTGAAGTAGAACATAAAAAAGACTATAGATCCATAAACACACAGGAAGTCGAAGTCACACTGTTAATAAGAAATATTCACATCATATCCGATTCCTGTGTTATATTCTCTCTTGCAGAAGGCTATAATGTTATTCATCAACAGACTTAGCAAGACGCCAGAAACCTCTCTGAAGACACAGATAGCCTAAAGTATGAAGGCCGTCTTGCATTGTTGTGATACACATACAGATTACGTGAAGTCACATTTATTCAGCCCCCCCGGAGACCGTGTCTTCTTTTCTCATTCCGATCATGCCTTCTCCCTCCATTCACATTCAGTCCAGTGCAGCTGTAAAAAAAACAAAAAAAACACCTTATCTGAGAGAGAGTCTGGCTTTGGTACTTTCAATGCATACTTTTTATTCAGCTTTATGGAAGCACCTTATAGCATTTTTAAAAGAAAGTAAGTGCTGTTATCAACTTGTCAAGCTTCCTTTTGTTACACACACACCCATATCCTCCATGACAATCCCTGGATGTGTGAGTGTGTGTGTGTGTGTGTGACGAAACCCATAGGGATTATTATACATGGATGACCCATAACATCAGATAATGACGCAGGGACTTGCTCATACTCTTCTTTCAAAGATATTGGGCCAACAGACATACAGTATCTTCAATTAATTATCTTGGGAAAAAATGATTGATCTTTAATAGAGTCAGCCATAGGGATATATGGTGGGTAACAGGGAAAACATGCCGAAGACAGCTATTGGTCCATGCTACTGGTGGCTTTTTCATGTTTCATTTGATGAGATGTTGTAGATCTTTCAAGACTGTCAACTATGTGTGATGAACATACATGAAAGAAACCCATAAGAAAAGCATGCTAACATGCAGAGAAAGACCAGGAGACCAAATAAAACCGCCATATCAATATTTGCCCATCCTTTGGAGTAAAGTGCTCCTTACCTTAATTGTCTTAATTTAAAACCCTCCAGAACTGCCTTCCCTGCAGATGAGATTGTGTGTTTCAATCAGAGAGAGGAAATCAAACGGGTTATACATGTCAGCATGTACCAGATTGGATCAGACTGGGGCTGTCTGTGGCGGATGAGGAGTGGCTGGGGCTGGTGCAGGGTCTAGGTGGGGGAGGGGGGTCATGTGTCTGCCTCCCGAGACAGGATCTGATTTATGGGCCGCGGTGTCCAACCCTCCCTGCCTCTTCAATGTCACCCTTCAGCTTGTCTCCGTCTGATAGCCACCACAGAAGTGTTAGCACAACTGGCCGTGATCGGGAGTCCCATAGGGAGGCGCACAAATGGCCCAGCGTCTTCCGGGTTAGTGGAGGGTTTGGCCGGGGTAGGCCGTCATTGTAAATAAGAATTTGTTCCAAAACTGACTTGTCTAATTAAATGAAGGTTAAATAAAAAAATAAATGAGGCCAACAATGTAAGGAACAGGATAGTAGGAGGAGGTGGGGGTGGAGGTGGGGGTGGAGGTGGGGGGGAGGAGGATGAGGTGGAGGAGGAGGTGGAGGAGGATGAGGTGGAGGAGGAGGTGGAGGATGAAGGAGAAGAGGAGAAGGGGAGGTTACAGGTTGAGATGCCCAGGTGAATACACCCTTGGGGAAATCAGGCAGCACCTTAGGCAGCATCAATAGTTGACCTATTACCATACTGACATGCATTCATTAGTGATGGTAACCCTTCTGCAACCCAATTTCAGATGTTTATTATCAGTAATCCCTGGGGGAAATGGCTTTGTCATGTCTCTTGTGATCCATGAAGGATCTATTCAAGTTGATCCCCTAAAAAAACATAGACCCTTATCACCCATTACTCTGCTTAGTCTCTGAACTCCAACTACCCTCGTCCGTCGTCCTTTCCCTGCAGTCTCTCTTTTAGAAACAGCCATCTTTAAGCATAGAGTAGTATTCCTTCCCACCTAGGCCTCTCACATCCATTGGTGTCGGTTACTATAACGTTTAACAGCAGCAGCAGCAGTTCAGAGAGCCCTCTACCTGCGACTCCTTTAATGTGAAACGGCGCTCTGTGTTAGGAGCTTGTTCCTCTGATCTGCAGGTTCTCAGAATAAGCCATCAATGATTTAGACCAACACTAGGAGCTCTCTCTTCTCCCCCCTCCTCTGCAAGAGCTGCAGGTGGGTTAGCTAGCTAGCGCTCTCACACACACACTATCTGAAGAATGATCAACCCTGCTTTTCCTCATTCCTTGCATAATTTCAGTGTAGCTATATTGTTCAGAAAGCCCTGCCTCTACACCATTTTAGCTACAGTACTATTTTATTACCTAATGGAAAGTCTCCTCCTGTCTTATAACGCCACGCCCCATATCCATGTATTTCTTCCTAGCCATTTTTCATCTATTATCTGTTCCATGTATATTATTGGGCAGTGTTTTATCTATTATGGAAATATAAATTGATGGATTTACAAGAGTCTAAAAACCATGTGCTAGCATCCCATGGAACAGACTCTCATCCAGGCATTCTCTCAATCATTTTGCCTTTAATTAATTAGCTAATTAATCAAATTAAGCTCCCAAGCTGATTTATGGTACGTTTCTGGATTAGGCGTGATGAATAGAAGCAGGGGACATGGAGGATTCTCCTTCTGGGTAAGCAGTACCACTCACTAGAGGCCATATTTAATCCACGGATCTCCACATTTGACTTTTGATTTCACACCAGACACGCCACGCTATGCACCAAGTGCTTTGTGTTAGCAGTTTTGCCTTTGTGACATGCAAAACGATCGGCGAATGCTCCGTGATTCATCATTAGTGGCAACCGGATGATTATTCATTTGATTAAATCTTCCGGCCTTAACCAAAAGCCGGCATGGCATAATGAAATCTGATACTCTCAGTGAGAGATGGCTCGAGACGGGGGGTAACAACGTTCATGCTTCAGAGCCGTGGATATACACGTTTCCCCTCCATTCATTCTATCCCCACCACCTTCATCCCTGGTGTCTAATTGAAGCGTTGGGAAATTGAAATCAGACAGAGGACATAATAACGTGCACCATACATATGCACCTTTTATCTCCTCGTGTTAATCAGACTCTAATGTAACCCCTCTCGGTTGCGTCTCTCTGTGAGAGATGTTTTCTAGATTGGACGTAGTACTCTGTTGCCTGTGAGAGAGGCTTGTCTGTACCAGCAGAGGGGTAATCTCATTGCTCACCTCCCCCTTGTCATTCCCAGTGGGAGCACACACACTGAATAAAACAAATAATGCACACCATAGATTGTTCTCTGATTCCATTTGCAATCTAGTGGAGTGGTAAGTTGAGTACTCCTTCAGGAAGCAGAGGAGGGAGCAAGCCCCGATCCACATCAACTGGACTGCAGGAGACAGAGTCACAAGTTTTAAGTTCCTCTGCATCCACATCACCGAGGACATTTGAATTGACCATCAACACCACCACTCTTGTCAAGAGGGCGCAACCGTGTCTCTACTTTCTAAGGCGGCTGAAGAAATTTGGCATGCCACCCCGGGACCTCTCCAAATACTACCACGGTACCATCGAGAGCGGCCTGACCGGTTGCATCGCGGCCTGTTATGGGAATTGCTCCATCCACGACCGCAAGGGCCTCCAGCAGGAGGTGAAGACTGCCCAGTATATCACTGGGACCCTGAACGTGCTCCCATACCATCCAGAACATTTACTCGAAACGGTGCCTGAGGAAGGACCCCACACAAGCTGTTCTCTCTCTTAGCGTTGGGCAGACGGTAAAGGAGTATAAGGTCTGATACTGTACCAACAGGCTCAGAGACAGTTTCAATCCACAAGCCATCAGATTGCTGAACACTTGAACTGGACTGACCACCTGCACTGATTCTCCGCACCTCAGCACACATGCAATCACTCATGCACACATCTACACACACACACACACACACACACACACACACACACACACACACACACACACACACACACACACACACACACACACACACACACACACTGCTACTAGACTCTTACTACACTGCTATATTTCTACACTTGCCCCATCCCCCATTCCCCAATACACATGTAAATATTGGACTATAAATTGTACCTTCCTGTATTATACTTATGATAAAATTATTCAATTTGATTGCCATTTACTTTACGTTCGTATTCTTATCTTTTAGTACTTCTAATTGTTTGCATTGTCGAGAAGGAACCTGCAAGTAAGCACTTCGTTGGATGATGTACAGTGCATTCGGAAAGTATTCTGACTCCTTGACTTTTTCCACATGTTATTTTACAGCCTTGTTCTAAAATTGATTTAATAAATTTTTTCCCTCATCAATCTACACACAATACACCACAATGACATAGTGTATGAGACATTTTTGCAAATGTATTAAAAATAAAAATGATTATTTACATAAGTATTCAGAACCTTTACTATGAGACTTGAAATTGAGCTCAGGTGCATCCTGTTTCCATTGATCATCTTTGAAATGTTTCTACAACTTGTCTGGAGTCCACCTGTGGTAAATTCAGTTGATTAGACATGATTTGGAAAGGCACACACCTGTTTATATAAGGTCCCACATGAGGTGAGGTCGAAGGAATTGTCGATAGATCTGCGAGACAGGATTGTGTCGAGGCACAGCTTTGGGGAAGGGCACCAAAACATTTCTGCAGCATTGAAGGTCCCCAAAAACACAGTGGCCTCCATCATTCTTAAATGGAAGAAGTTTGGAACCACCAAGACTCTTCCTAGAGCTGGCCGATTGGCCAAACTCAGCAATTGGGGGAGAAGGGCCTTGGTCAGGGAGGTGACCAAGAACTCGATGGTCACTCTGACAGAGCTCCAGAGTTCCTCTGTGGAGATGGGAGAACCTTCCAGAGGGACAACCATCCCTACAACACTCCACCTGACAATGTTCAGGAGAAGACCCAGAAGCAGAGTTTTGAAGTAACAAAAGTTTATTACAAAAACAGGGGGGTAGGCAAACGACGGGTCAAGGGCAGGCAGAGGTCAGTAGTCCAGAGCAGAGTCTAAAAGATACAGATCGGCAGGCAGGCTCAGGGTCAGGGCAGGCAGAGGTCAGTAATCCATGGTGGTGTGACAAGTTACAGAACGACAGGCAGGCTCAAGGTCAGGGCAGGCAGAATGGTTAAAAACTGTGATAGCTAGAAAACAGGGACTAGAGACAGGAGCACGGGGGAAAACGCTGGTAGGCTTAACGTAACAAAACTAACTGGCAACAGACAAACAGAGAGCACAGGTACAAACAGAGAGCACAGGCATAATTACACTGGGGATAATGAGGAAGATGAGCGTGCCGGCGTTGGAACTCAGCAATAAGGCCTGGATCCAGGATATCCCTAGTGGGGACCTAGCACCTCTCCCATGGGCCATAACCCTCCCAGTCAACCAGGTATTGGAATCCCCTGCCCCGCGGTCAAACTTTCAGGAGGCGCCTCAGCGTGTACGCCGGTTGGCCATCGATGAGACAGGGAAGAGGTGTGGGCCTAGAAACAAATCAAATCAAATTTTATTGGTCACATACACATGGTTAGCAGATGTTAATGCGAGTGTAGGAAGATGCTTGTGCTTCTAGTAATGCCTAACAAGTAATCTATCAATTCCCCTACAACTACCTAATACACACAAATCTAAATGGATGGATTAAGAATATGTACATATAAATATATGGATGAGCGATGGCCGTGCAGCAAGATGCAATAGATGGTATAAGATACAGTCTATACATAAGAGATGAGTAATGTAAGATATGTAAATATTATTCAGTGGCATTGTTTAAACTAGTGATCCATTTATTAAAGTGGCCAATGATATGAGTCTCTATGTAGGCAGCAGCCTCTCTGAGTTAGTGATTGCTGTTTAGCAGTCTTATGGCCTTGAGATAGAAGCTGTTTTTCAGTCTCTCGGTCCCAGCTTTGATGCACCTGTACGGACCTCGCCTTCTGGAAGGTAATTGGGCAAACAGGCAGTGGCTTGGGTTGTTGTTCTCCTTGATGATCTTTTTCACCTTCCTGTGATATCGGGTGCAGTAGGTGTCCTGGAGGGCAGGCAGTTTGCAGACCGCACCACCCTCTGGAGAGCCTTGCGGTTGAGGGCAGTGCAGTTGATACAGCCTGACAGGATGCTCTCAATTGTGCATCTGTAAAAGTTTGTCAGGGTTTTAGGTGACAAGCCAAATTTCTTCAGCCTCCTGAGGTTCAAGAGGACCTGTTGCACCTTCTTCACCATACTGTCTGTGTGGGTGGACCATTTCAGTTTGTCTGTGATGTGTACACCGAGGAACTTAAAACTTTCCACCTTCCCCACTGCTGTCCCTTTGATGTGGATAGGGTGGTGCTCCCACTGCTGTTTCCTGAAGTCACGATCATATCATTTGTTTTGTTGACGTTGAGTGAGAGGTTGTTATCCTGACACCACACTTTGAGTGCCCTCACCTCCTCCCTGTAGGCTGTCTAGTCGTTATTGGTAATCAAGCCCACTGCTGTTGTGTCATCTGACAACTTGATGATTGAGTTGGAGGCGTGCATGGCCACGCAGTCATGGGTGAGCAGGGAGTACAGGAGGGGGCTGAGCATGCACCCTTGTAGGGCCCCAATGTTGATTGTCTGCGAAGTGGAGATGTTGTTTCCTATCTTCACCACCTGGGGGCGGCCCGTCAGAAAGTCCAGGACACAATTGCACAGGGCGGTGTTGAGACCCAGGGCCTCCAGCTTAATGATGCACTTGGAGGATACTATGGTGTTGAATGCTGAGCTGTAGTCGATGAACAGCATTCTTACATACAGTGGGGCAAAAAAGTATTTAGTCAGCCACCAATTGTGCAAGTTCTCCTACTTAAAAAGATGAGAGAGGCCTTTAATTTTCAGTACACTTCAACTATGACAGACAAAATTAGAAAAAAAAATCCAGAAAATCACATTGTAGGATTTTTAATGAATTTATTTTCAAATTATGGTGGAAAATAAGTATTTGGTCACCTACAAACAAGCAAGATTTATGGCTCTCACAGACCTGTAACTTCTTCTTTAAGAGGCTCCTCTGTCCTCCACTCATTACCTGTATTAATGGCACCTGCTTGAACTTGTTATCAGTATAAAAGACACCTGTCCACAACCTCAAACAGTCACACTCCAAACTCCACCATGGCCAAGACCAAAAAGCTGTCAAAGGACACCAGAAACAAAATTGTAGACCTGCACCAGGCTGGGAAGACTGAATCTGCAATAGGTAAGCAGCTTGGTTTGAAGAAATCAACTGTGGGAGCAATTATTAGGAAATGGAAGACATACAAGACCACTGATAATCTCCCTCGATCTGGGGCTCCACGCAAGATCTCACCCCGTGGGGTCAAAATGATCACAAGAACGGTGAGCAAAAATCCCAGAACCACACGGGGGGACCTAGTGAATGACCTGCAGAGAGCTGGGACCAAGGTAACAAAGCCTACCATCAGTAACACACTACGCCGCCAGGGACGTGTCCCCCTGCTTAAGCCAGTACATGTCCAGGCCCGTCTGAAGTTTGCTAGAGAGCATTTGGATGATCCAGAAGAAGATTGGGAGAATATCATATGGTCAGATCAAACCAAAATAAAATTTTTGGGTAAAAACTCAACTCGTCGTGTTTGGAGGACAAAGAATGCTGAGTTGCATCCAAAGAATACCATACCCATGAAGCATGGGGGTGGAAACATCATGCTTTGGGGCTGTTTTTCTGCAAAGGGACCAGGACGACTGATCCATGTAAAGGAGAGAATGAATGGGGCCATGTATCGTGAGATTTTGAGTGAAAACCTCCTTCCATCAGCAAGGGCATTGAAGATGAAACGTGGCTGGATCTTTCAGCAAGACAATGATCCCAAACACAACGCCCGGGCAACGAAGGAGTGGCTTCGTAAGAAGCATTTCAAGGTCCTGGAGTGGCCTAGCCAGTCTCAACCCCATAGAAAATCTTTGGAGGGAGTTGAAAGTCCGTGTTGCCAGCAACAGCCCCAAAACATCACTGCTCTAGAGGAGATCTGCATGGTGGAATGGGTCAAAATACCAGCAACAGTGTGTGAAAACCTTGTGAAGACTTACAGAAAACGTTTGACTTCTGTCATTGCCAACAAAGGGTATATAACAAAGTATTGAGATAAACTTTTGTTATTGACCAAATACTTATTTTCCACCATAATTTGTGCCTAGTTTGTCTGGAAGCAATATGTCGGTGTCCGTGACGTCCCTAGTTTTTGTTTTTGTAGTACGTAATTGCCTGTAGACCGCCATCCATCCATGGTTTTTGGTTAGGTTAGGTTTTGATAGTCACAGTGGGTAAAACATCTCCAATGCACTTCCTTATAAACTCACTCACCGAGTCAGCATATCCATGTCATTCTCAGAGGCTGCCACCCAAAAAATCCCAGTCCGCGTGATCAAAACAATCTTGAAGCGTGGATTCTGATTGGTCAGACAAGCGTTGAATGGTTCTAGTCATGGGTACATCCTGTTTGAGTTTATGCCTATAAGACGGTAGAAGCAAGATGGAGTCATGGTCAGATTTGCCGAAGGGAGGGCGGGGGAGGGCCGTGTATGCAACGCGGAGGTTAGAGTAGCAATGGTCCAGTGTATAGCCCGCACAGGTGCTGCAATCAATATGCTGGTAGAATTTAGGTAGCGATGTTCTCAAATTTGATTAGTTAAAATAACCCAGCTACAATAAATGTAGCCTCAGGATATATGGTTTTCAGTTTATGTAGAGTCCAGTGAGGGTCCTTTAACTTCTTATGGCTGGGGGGCAGTATTGAGTAGCTTGGATGAATAAGGTGCCCAAAGTAAATGGCCTGCTCCTCAGTCTCAGTTGCTAATATATGTTATTAGTAGTATTGGATAGAAAACACTCCGAAGTTTCTAAAACTGTTTGAATGATGTCTGTGAGTATAACAGAACTCATATGGCAGGCAAAAACCCGAGGAGAAATCAAAACAGGAAGTAAGAAATCTGAGGCTGGTATGTACACAGTTCCCATTGAAATCCGCTTGAGATATTAATGATGTTGCACTTCCTAGGGCTTCCACTAGATGTCAACTGTCTATACAAATTTGAATGAGGCTTCTACTGTGTTGTGTGACTGAATTACTCAATGACTGAATTAATCAAGGCTCTGGCAGTCAGCTATTTTCTGGTCATGCACATTGCACATGATAGCGACCTGCGTTGCATTGCTCCTGAAGACACAAAGGAATACTCTGGTTGGACTTTGGTTGAATACTCTGGTTCAACTTTATTGAAGATTAATGTTAAAAACATCCAAATGATTGATTCTGTACTTAGTTTGAAATGTTTCTTCGACCTGTAATATAACTTTTTGTAGTTTCTATCCGATGTAACGCTGACCAGAACACGCGTTTGGATATGTATACCAAACGCGCTAACAAAAGTAGCTAATTGGACATAAATAACAGACATTATCAAACAAATCAAGCATTTATTGTGGACCTGGGATTCCTTGGAGTGCATTCTGATGAAGATCATCAAAGGTAAGGGAATATTTAGCATGTCATTTATGGTTTATGTTGACTACAACATGGCGGCTATTTTGACTTGATTGTTCTCAGCGCTGTCTCAGATTATTGCATGGTTTACTTTTTCGTAAAGTTTTTTTATAATCTGACACAGCGGTTGCATTAAGGACAGGTATATCTATACTTCCATGTGTATAACTTGTATTATCATCTACATTTATGATGAGTATTTCTGTTGAATCGATGTGGCTATGCAAAATCACTGGATGTTTTTGGAACTAGTGAATGTTACGCGCCAATGTAAACTCAGATTTTTAAAAATTTAAATATGAACTTTATCTAACAAAACAAACATGTGTTGTGCAACATGAAGTCCTATGAGTGTCATCTGATGAAGATCATCAAAGGTTAGTGATTCATTTTATATCTATTTGTGGTTTTTGTGACTCCTCTCTTTGGCTGGAAAAATGGCTGTGTTTTATTGTGACTAGGTGCTGACCCAACATAATCGTTTGTGGTGCTTTCGCCGTAAATCCTATTTGAAATCGGACACTGTGGTGGGATTAACAACAAGAATACCTTTAAAACGGTATAAGATACTTGTATGTTTGAGGAATTTTAATTATGAGATTTCTGTCGTTTTGAATTTGGCGTCCTGCACTTTCAGTGGCTGTTGTCATATCATCCCGTTAACGGGATTGCAGCCCAAAGAGGCCATCGTGGTATCTGCTTGAGGGGGTATATGCACAGCTGTGAATATACAGTTGAAGTCAGAAGTTTACATACACTTAGGTTGGAGTCATTAAAACTTGTTTTCCAACCACAACCACCACAAATTTCTTGTTAACAAACTATAGTTTTGGCAAGTCGGTTAAGACATCTACTTTGTGCATGACACAAGTAATTTTTCCAACAATTGTTTACAGACAGATTATTTCACTTATAATTCACTGCATTACAATTCCAGTGGGTCAGAAGTTTACATACACTAAGTTGACTGTGCCTTTTAAACAGCTTGGAAAATTCCAGAAAATGGTGTCATGGCTTTAGAAGCTTCTGATAGGCTATTTGACATCATTTGAGTCAATTTGAGGTGTACCTGTGGATGTACCTTCAAACTCAGTTAATCTTTGCTTGACATCATGGGAAAATCTAAAGAAATCAGTCAAGACCTCAGAAAAAAATTGTCCACAAGTCTGGTTCATCCTTGGGAGCAATTTCCATATGCTTGAAGGTACCACGTTTATCTGTATAAACAATTGTACGCAAGTATAAGCACCATGGGACCACACAGCCGTCATTCCACTCAGGAAGGAAACGTGTTCTGTCTACAAGAGATGAACGTACTTTGGTGCGAAAAGTGCAAATCAATCCCAGAACAACAGCAAAGGACCTTGTGAAGATGCTGGAGGAAACAGGTACAAAGGTATCAATATCCACAGTAAAAAGAGTCCTATATTGACATAACCTGAAAGGCTGCTCAGCAAGGAAGAAGCCACTGCTCCAAAACTGCCATAAAAAAGCCCGACTACGGTTTGCAACTACACATGGGGACAAAGATCGTACTTTTTCGAAAAATGTCCTCTGGTCTGATTAAACACATAGAACTGTTTGGCCATAATGACCATTGTTGTGTTTGTAGGAAAAAGGGGGAGGCTTGCAAGTCAAAGAACACCATCCCAACCATGAAGCACGGGGGTGGCAGCATCATGTTGTGGGGGTGCTTTTCTGCAGGAGGGACTGGTGCACTTCACAAAATAGATGGCATCATGAGGCAGGAAAATTATGTGGATATATTGAAGCAACATCTCAAGACACCAGACACCAGGAAGTTAAAGCTTGGTCGCAAATGGGTCTTAAGGACAACAAAACCAAGGAGTGTCCATCACAAAGCCCTGACCTCAATCCCAAAGAATATTTGAAAGAAAAAGCATGTGCGAGCAAGGAGGCCTACAAACCTGATTCAGTTACACCAGTTCTGGCAGGAGGGATGGGCCAAAATTCACCCAACTTATTGTGGGAATCTTGTGGAAGGCTACCTGAAACGGTTGACCCAAGTTAAGCAATTTAAAGGCAATGCTACCAAATACTAATTGTGTATGTAAACTTCTGACCCACTGGGAATGTGACAAAATAAATAAAATCTGAAATAAATCATAATATAATTCTGACATTTCACATTCTTAAAATAAAGTGGTGATCCTAACTGACCTAAAACAGGGAATTTTTACTAGGATTAAATGTCAATGTACTTGGCTAAGGTGTATGTAAACTTCCGACTTCAACTGTAACTGATGAGAATTGTCTTGGGAGATAATATGGTCGGCATTTGATTGTAAGGAATTCTAGGTCAGATGAACAGAAGGACTTTAGTTCCTGTATGTTGTTATGATTACACCATGAGTCGTTAATCATGAAGCATACACCCCTGGCCTTTTTCTTCCCAGAGAGATGTTTATTTCTGTTGGCACTATGCATGAAGAAACACGGTGGCTGTACCGACGCCGAGACATATCCCGAGAGAGACATGTTTCATTGAAACAGAGAATGTTACAATCTCTGATGTCTCTCTGGAAGGCAACCCTTGCCATAATTTCGTCCATCTTGTTATCAAGAGACTGGACATTTGCGAGTGGTATACTCGGAAGCGGTGGGCGGTGTGCACGCCTTCGAAGCCTGACCAGGAGGCCGCGGGTTTGTGGGGCTGACAACCTAGGGAACACTCGAAAGGCAAGAGCCTAGTGGTAGAGCAGGGGAGGTTGTTGCGGGCGTATTCAATCTACACAAGTTGCTGGCTCCAGGTGGTGGTGTTGGCAAAGGCAAGGCAGTGAAGAGTCGTCTCCAGGTCTTGATTAGCTCGCTCCGACTGACCTTTGGACTGAGGGTAGAACCCAGAGGACAGGCTGGCCGACGACCCAATGAGAGTGCAGAACGCCTTCCAGAACCGGGACGAGAACTGAGGATTCCTGTTGGAGACCATGTCCAGCGGAAGTCCTTGGATCCGGAAGACGTGCTGCACCATGAGCTGGGCCATCTCTTTGGCATGGGGTAGCTTGGGGAGAGGAATGAAGTGGGTGGCTTTGGAAAACCAGTCCACTACTGTCAGAATGAGGGGATTGTGTCGCTGGAGCCAAGAGAATCCCAATATCACGGGAACCTGAGGGGACTTAATTAGCATGAATTGGATAGCATCGCTGTGGTTCCCTGACATTCATAGGTTGATGGGAGTGGTATTGTGGGTGACCCGGGCTATATAGCGCCCATCCAGTGCTCTAACGTCAATGGGAATAGAGAGGGGCTGACTGGGAATGCCCAACTCAGACGCCAGGGTAGAGTCCATAAAACTCTCATCGGCCCCAGAGTCGATGAGTACCCGAAGATATTTCGACTGGTTCCCCCACAGCAGGATGGCATGGAAAGGGGTGTGAGTAAGGGAGGAGGAAAAGTTATCTGTATGGCCCACCAGAGTACTCACCCCTACTCGTGAGCCTGGTCTTTTAGTGGATAGGAGGACGCGAAATAACCAGTAGTACCGCAATACAGGCAACTCTTCATGTGAAGCCGGTGTAGACGTTCGGCTGGGGACAGCCTAGCTCTGCGTAGTTGCATCGGCTGAGGAAGAGGTGATTCTGCAGACTTCGGAGACACTCGGGGGAACTCGGGTAGCCTCGCGTCCTTTTAGCAACGTAGAGTCGGGGACTTCCGGGATGCCTTGGAGGCGAGGTGGAATCCTTGGTTGGGCGAGTGAAATCAGACCCCCCTCTCTATCCTGCGTTCCCGTAGCCACCCATCGATCCGGATGGTCAAGGCAATTAGCGAGTCGAGATCTGTCGGTAGTTCCCGGGCTGTTAGTTCGTCCTTAACCTTCTCCAAAACTCTGTGCCAAACCGCAATTCCGGGTTCCAGGCACACTCAGCTGCCAACGTGCGGAAATCCACCACATAGTCTGCCACACTGTGGAAGTCTTGCCGAATCTGGAGTAACTTCCGGGCAACCTGTCTCCCGGAAAATGAAAAACCTTCTTCACCTCTGCCACAAACTCCTCCAAACTGAAGCATACTGACTGTTGTTCCCATACAGCTGTAGCCCAGGCGAGAGCCCTCCCGGACATCAGCGTGATGAGGTACGCTATCTTCGAGCAGTCCGAGAGCTTTCCGGGGGAGGTAAGCGGGGCCCTCGGGAAACCGGGGTGGCCGGGGAGGCCGCGCTGCTAACAGCTGAGTTACTGAGAGGCTGGGAGGTTACCATCGTGGTAGGCTGCCTGACAGACAACCTTCGGAATTACTCCAGGAAAGTGAACCCTTCCATAAGACCACGAAGCAACTCCTCGTGCCTTCCAATGGTGGCTCCTTGTGTGGAAAACGGCGTTGCGGAGCTGGTCCGAGTCTGCTGCATCCGTCAAGGCCAGTTCGTACTGTCACGGTTCAGGAGAAGAACCAAATGCTGACAGTTTCGAAGTAACAAAAGTTTATTACAAAAACAGGGGGGTAGGCAAACTACAGGTCAAGGGCAGGCAGAGGTCAGTAGTCCAGAGCAGAGTCTGAAAGGTACAGAACTGTAGGCAGCCTCAGGGTCTAGGCAGGCAGAGGTCAGTAATCTAGGGTGGTATGACAAAGTACAGAACGACAGGCAGGCTCAAGGTCAGGGATAGTCAAAAACCGGGAAAGCTAGAAAACAGGAACTAGAGACAGACAGGAACATGGGAAAACAACTGGTAGGCTTGACGAAACAAAACGAACTGGCAACAAATAAACAGAGAACACAGGCATAAATACACTCAGTATAATGACAAAGATGGGCAACACCTGGAGGTGGGTTGAGACAAGCACAAAGACATGTGAACAGATCAGAGACTGACACCACCAATCAGGCCTTTATTGTAGAGTAGCCAGACGAAAGCCACTCCTCAGTTAAAGCCACTTGATAGCCCGCTTAGAGTTTTCCAAAAGACACCTAAAGGACTCTCAGAACATGAGAAACAAGATTCTCTGGTCTAATGAAACCAAGATTGAACTCTTTGGCCTGAATGCCAAGCGTCACATTTGGAGGAAACCTGGCACCATCTTTACGGTGAAGGCTTCTCAACAGTTTTTACCCCCAAGCCATAAGACTCCTGAACAGGTAATCAAATGGCTACCCAGACTATATGCATTGTGTGCCTTCCCCCCAACCTCTCTTTTACGCTGATGCTACTCTCTGTTTATCATATATGAACAGTCACTTTAACTATACATTCATGTACATATGTACATACTACCTCAATTGGCCCGACCAACCAGTGCTCCTGCACTTTGGCTAACCGGGCTATCTGCATTGTGTCCTGCCACCCACCACCCACCATCACCTCTTACGCTACTGCTACCTTCTGTTCATCATATACGCATAGTCACTTTAACCATATCTACATGTACATACTACCTCAATCAGCCTGACTAACTGGTGTCTGTATGTAGCTTCGCTACTTTTATAGCCTCGCTACTGTATATAGCCTCGCTACTGTTTTTCACTGTCTTTTTACTGCTGTTTTTATTTCTTTACTTACCTATTGTTCACCTAATACATTTTTTGCACTATTGGTTAAAGCCTATAAGTAAGCATTTAACTGTAAGGTTGTTTTTGACGCACGTGACAAATACATTTGATTTGATTTGAAGCATGGTGGTGGCAGCATCATGCTGTGGGGATGTTCTTTAGCAGCAGGGACTGGGAGACTAGTCAGGATCGAGGGATAGATGAATGGCGCAAAGTACAGAGAGTTCCTTGATGAAAACCTGCTCCAGAGTGCACAGGACCTCAGGCACGGGCAAAGGTTAATCTTCCTACAGGACAACAACCCTAAGCACACAGCCAAGACAACGCAGGACGGGCTATGGGACAAGGCTCTGAATGTCCCTGAGTGGCCCAGCCAGAGCCTGGATCTAAAATCTCTGGAGATACCTGAAATTAGCTGTGCAGCAACGCACCCCATCCAACCTGACAGAGCTTGAGAGGATCTGCAGAGAAGAATTGGAGAAACTCCCCAAATACAGGTGTGCCAAGCTTGTAGCGTCCCACCCAAGAAGACTCCGGGCTGTAATTGCTGCCAAAGGTGCATCAACAAAGTACTGAGTAAAGGGTCTGAATACTTATGTAAATGTGATATTTCAGTTATTATAATTTTTTTATGTGCAAAAATGTCTAATGGAGCTTTGTGTGTAGATTGACAATAAACCCCCCAGATTTAATCAGTTTGAGAATAAGGCTGTAACGTAACAAAATGTGGAAAAAGTCAAGGGGTCTGAATACTTTCTGAATGCACTGTATACGCTATCCGTACATATGACTAATAAAACTTGAAGCTACTGCTGTGTGTGTGTGTGGTGTGTGTGTAGGTTCGGCTAGTTAACATTGTTTTTTGGTCTACAGCAGTAAGATTGTGCTCTAGCATTCAAACATCCTCGCCACAGAGGATGCAGGAAAGGAATGCATCTTGGGAATTGATGCGCCAGTCAGTCCTCCACCGTCTCAACCCTCCCCCTTCTTCCCTTCCCAACAATCCCCTACCATCCCACCACCAACGTTCTCATCATTGTAAATATTTATCAATGTGACTAGCCTTTGAATAAGGTCGGCTGCATTTCACAAAGACAATGAAAAACATCAACAAGCAGTATTTGCTAAGCACACAGCGCAGTTAAAAGAGGAGATCCCTCATTCTCATGCTCTTTATGAGGCAGGGACAGAGCATTATGTGTTGCTTTGCTCTTCATGCTATTCCCTTCAAAACAAGATGTGCCCTGTTTACCTGACTGAAACCCAGAACAATAGACCCTAGTCGAGCACATTTAGGGTTAAAACTGCAATATGTAACTCTTTGGGTGACCCGGCCAAATTCACATAGATATGTGAGTTATAGATCTGCCATTCTCATCAAAAGCAAGTTAAAGAAGCAGCAGATATGTTCTATGCACTCTATTTCTATGCTTCCTGTTCTGAAGTTACATTTTTGCGTCTTTTACTTTTGGTTTTGTACACCAGCTTCAAACAGCTGAAAATACAACATGATTGGTTATTGAAAAGATATTTCACAGCGGTTTAGATTCTCTACCCTATACATTGCTTGTTTTGTCACACAAACTAAAATTAGGCAAACTATTAGAATTTTTGCAATCAGGAAATGGCAGAGGAATTTCTGCATAATGCACGTTTAAAGAAGAATCTCTATTTTTGCTTGGAGTGTGTACCAGTGGAGTTTTGTGGAGTTTGCTCAGTAGCTCTTACTCATATTTCCAAGTATGGGTAGCTGCAGCCCAATATGGCAACGAGGTATGGGTGATTGGGAGTGTCGAAAGCAGTGGGTGTATGGAAAGCTAATCAGCTAATTGGGCAGTATTGTTGCCACTCAAGACCGTTTTGTGTGGTTGATTTGGCAGCATCACGATGAGTCGATGCACCCAGCACCGATATTGTGCCTGCCAACTTTAAGTGCTTCCTACTAGGTATCACGGTCGTGTCGCCAGCGGTAACTACGATGCAAATGTTTTCTCTCACATGATTTTATTTCAAGTAGCTATAGCAGCCTACACATTAAATAACTCTTATTGTTAACCATCTAGATCTCACCTTGATACATACATACAGTCTACTACTCAATGAGAAGGGCATGAACGATAACAAAACGGCAACATTGTAACAACACTCACACTTGACAAGCACTTCTGTCCTGCAGTAGCTACCTAGCCAATAACAGGGTGACAGTCACAGTAAGCACACACATACAACGCATTGAGCAACAGTACACCCATCATCAGTACTTTTCATAAAAAATGAACAATCGTCAGTTTTACAACTGAAAATGTACAATTATTTTTGTAAAACTAACAGTGAACTATGACTCAGACTCATAATTGGGCAGAAGACCAAGCTCTGGCTGTACAGTAGCTCCAGTTGCGTGGTAAGAAACAGAAGAAAAAAAACACAGCTCAATCAAAACCGTCTAACCTATAGAAGAGAGCTTTTGACACACCCACTCCTTTCCACACTCCAATTATTTTCCTTCCGGCACACCCTCTCACCCTTACGCCGGTCGCCATGTTGGAATGCAGGTATCCCCTTCTCCATATTTCAGTGAGGTATTTTCAGGGCGTGGTTACTCTCCAAACTACTTACTCACATTCCTGGGAACATTGTGGCACATATCTGGAATTAGGCCACATAACGCAACGAGAGGGCTAATTAGGCAGGATAATATTAGCCGCTAACAGCGAAACACTGTGGGGTTAATAACTTTTTAGTTATTCAGCTAATTACCAGCCCACAGCTTCCTCAAAGCCCCATAGAGGCTGGGCCCGAGGTGCCTGTATAAAAAAAGATCCCTAATTGTGTCAACACTCCCACTTTGGCACCAACTGCACGGGGGACCAAATGGACGGTGGACAGGTTCACCTAAAAACCATGCCATCCTTTTTTAACCCCCTCCAATTACAGGTTTTTATACCTCTGTCATCAATCCTCTTTTGGGGGGGAACGCTGGTGCTTAACAGGGTTGATAAAAAGCATCAGTTACTTAAAGAAGAGTATATTCTGCCGGAGGTGTTGAGTTTGACAGCTTTGTTGGCTACGTAAAGGGCCTGGTTTGTACGATGGCTGTTAGCAGAGCTAGCTCTGGCTAGGGCAGAGAGAGAGAGAGAGAGAGAGAAAGCCCTGGTGGCTTGATGACAGTGTGGTGCCTTGCCCGTTGTTGCCCTGGTGCTCCCTTGGCACTAAGCTGGTGCCGTCAGGTTAATGGAGGCTTGCATCAGCCTGGGCTGCCTCTCAGGGACACAAACACTCCCCATAATGAAATGACTGACCAATGCTTTTACATCACTGGTTCTCTCTGGCCATTTAATTAAAGCCCCAGAGCTTATTCGCTCCAGCTGTGAGGCTATGTGTATAGAAACAGAGGAGGGTGTACTGTTGCTCCTTTAATTAATTGATGTAGCAATCGTACACTCATATAGAAGCAAAAACAGTTATATTGCTTGGTTCATATATAAAACCCCTAAAAGGTTTATATACAATATAACCCTTTTATAGGGCTCTTTGATCAGAACCCTATGGGTTCTTATTCACAGAACTAAATACAGTACCTGAAGGGTTCTTCTTCACTGAACCAAAATTGGTTCCATAAAGAACCCTGTTTGGTGCCATTCATGAATTATGGGTTATACTAATAAATAGTACTATTTCTAGCTAAGAATATAACATAATAAACAATAGAATAATGTACAAAAGAATACCAGCATAGTTTTATTGTCACTGTAAGCACCGATAGCCTGGGAGGCATCTCTTTATTTGAATGATGGCCAACGTCAATCCTGGTAGCAACTCTGGCTGAGTCCCCTATGGAACAGTACAAGATACAAGATGGGTTGTTTCCTGGCTGGTTTTTGAGAAGAAGAAATGAGGAGCAAAAACATTAGTTCATCTTCAGAAATAAACAAGTTAATCTTCAGAAATAAATATGAGTTAATCTGCCAAATTGAAGACTAAATTCTATTCTTAGAAGAACATGCCGTTGTCGTCATCAGCTGTAGCCGAAAGAGTAGATCCTCTGCCAGAATGAGCAAATCATGTAATGATTAACTATTGAATCACCAAGACTTATAATGAATAATTTATTATAATTTAGATACATACCTCCTCTCAGTCAGCCCACTGCCCATCACGTCAAAAAAAAGAAAAAGCATCTAGTTAGCTGTCATTTTAGAATTTAATGCTGGTTTTGGTTAGCTGTTGTTGGCTAAAGTCCACATTACACTTTGGGGTAGAGAAAGAACCCTCAAGGTTCTTTGCCTTCACTGGGTTTATAAACTGGGTTTACAGTATATATTTAACCTTTTTTAGAACCGCTAAGAACCTTCTTCTTAGAGTGTAGTCAATACTCAAGTGTTATAAACAATCAAGCCTGGCTCTGTTGCTGGTTTCACACACTTTGGAAAAATATGTTCATGCTCACAGTTAACATTGTGAGATACACCTGCCACTCTTCCTGTCAATGGACTTAGCTATTGATCAAGGAATGTTAAATGGACTTGGGAAATCCATGTCAGTGATAAAGACCTACCAGTTTTAGTTCAGTACCCAAACTGCACAAATAAACCATTCCTCTTATTGCTTGAATTATAAGGAGAACATTCAATAACATGAAGTAAATTATATCTGATTAATATCTGATAAATAATGTTGTATGTAGTTCCCTCTAGCTCTTTATGTGAACATTAACTAGCTACTTCTACCGTTTGAATAGTAGTTGGAGACTTTGTCAGCGCTGGGCTATACAAGGATAATAAGAGAGAGTGTAAGTCCCAAATGGCACCCTATCTCCTATATAGTGCACTACTTTCGACCAGAGCCCATCAAAAGTAGTGCACTATGTAGAGAATGGGATGCCATTTTGGACGTAGCCAGATGCTTTCTCAAGGTGTTACAGGTTCTGCCAGCCAAGCGCTTTCGTTACAAGATACCACAGATGATCAAAGACCCAGAGCGCAAAATAAGATCTCATACCTACAAATTGAGGACGACTCTCTCCTTTCACAATTTAATTGCAAAAGTAAATATGTCATCCCAACAATGCCCTAGTATGAAACAATATCAAAACATCAATCAAAGCACAAGTCATTAGATGGCATTTAGGATGGTCACAAAAAAGTATTGTCAATCCAGACATGGAATCCTTGAATTATCCTGCCATATCATTCCTCTTGCTAATTTATTAGGGATGTGCATCTTTCAAACCAGATGGTACGGCGATGCGCTGCAGAATGCTGTGTTAACCATGCTGGTTAAGTGTGCCTTCAATTCTAAATACATCACAGACAGTGTCACCATCAAAGCACCCCCACACCATCACACCTCCTCCTCCATGCTTCACTGTGGGATCCAAACATGTGGTGATCATCCGTTCACCTACTTTGCGTCTCACAAAGACACGGCGGTTGGAACCAAAAATCTCAAATTTGGACTCATCTGATGAAAGGACAGATTTCCACCGGTCTAATATCAATTGCTAGTGATTCTTGGCCCAAGCAAGTGTCTTCTTCTTTTTGGTGTCCTTTAGTAGTGCTTTCTTTGGAGCGATTTGACCATAAAGTCCCAATTAACGTAGTCTCCTCTGAACAGTTGATGTTGAGATGTGTCTGTTACTTGAACTCTGTGAAGCATTTATTTAGGCTGAAATGTGAGGTGCGGTTAAGTCTAATGAATGTATCCTCTGCAGCAGAGGTGGTACTCATGAAAGACAGTTTCATAGTAGTGCTTGATGGTTTTTGCGACTGCACTTAGTGTGTTGGGTCATTGTCCTGTTGAAAAACAGTATGTAAACATTATTAAAGTGGCCAGTGATTCCATGTCTATTTATGCAGGGCAGCAGCCTCTAAGGTGCAGGGTTGAGTAACCGGATGGTAGCCGGCTAGTGATGGTTATTTAACAGTCTGAAGGCCTTGAGATAGAAGCTGTTTTTCAGTCTCTCGGTCCCAGCTTTGATCACCCATAATTGCCTCGCCTTCTGGATAGTAGTGGGGTGAACAGACTGTGGCTCGGGTGGTTGATCTCCTTGATGATCTTTTTGGCCTTCCTGTGACATTGGGTGCTGTAGGTGTCCTGGAGGGCAGGCAGTGTGCCCCCGGTGATGCGTTGGGCAGACCGCAACAGCCTCTGGAGAGGCCTGCGGTTGCGGGCGGTGCAGTTGCCATACAAGGTGGTGATACAGGCTGACAGGATACTCTCAATTGTGCATCTGTAAAAGTTTGTGAGGGCCTTAAGGGCCAAGCCGAGGACCTGTCAGTGATGTGTACACTGAGTGATGTGTACGCTGAGTGATGTGTACACGCTGAGGAACTTGAAGCTTTTCACCTTCTCCACTGCGGTCCCGTCGATGTGGATAGGGGTGCGCTTCCTCTGCTTTTTCCTGAAGTCCATGATCAGCTCCTTTTGTTTTGTTGACGTTGAGGGAGAGGTTATTTTCCTGGCACCACACCGCTAGGGCCATCACCTCCTTCCTGTAGGCTGCTTTGTCATTGTTGGTAATCAGGTCTAGTACTGTTGTGTCGTCTGCAAACTTGATGATTGAGTTGGAGGCGTGCGTGGCCATGCAGAAATGGGTGAACAAGGAGTACAAGAGGGGGTTGAGCACGCACCCTTGTGGGGCGCCTTTGTTGAGGATCAGCAAAGTGGAGGTGTTCTTTCTTACCTTCACCACCTGGGGGCGGTCTTTCAGGAAGTCCAGGACCCAGTTGCATAGGGTGGGGTTCAGACCCAGGGCCCCGAGCTTAATGATGAGCTTGGAGGGTACTATGGTATTGAAGGCTGAGCTATAGTCAGCATTCTTACATAGGCATTCCTCTTGTCCAGATGGGATAGGGCAGTGTACAGTGTGATGGTGATTGAATCATCTGTGGATCTATTGGGATGGTATGCAAATTAAAGGGGGTAGAGGTGTAGAGGTTATATGATCCTTGACTAGTCTCTCAAAGCACTTCCTGATGTCAGAAGTGAGTGCTATGGGGCGATTGTAATTTAGTTCAGTTACCTTTGCTTTCTTGGGCACAGGTACAATGGTGGACATATTGAAGCAAGTGGGGACAGCAGACTGGGATAGGGAGAGATTGAATTAGTCCGTAAATACTCCAGCCAGCTGATGTGCGAATGCTCTGAGGACGCAGCTAGGGCTGCCGGCTTGGGAGAGTTAAAACGCTTAAATGTCTTACTCACATCGGCCACGGAGAATGAGAGCCCACAGTCCTTGGGAGTGGGCCATGTCGGTGGCACTGTGTTGTTCTCAAAGTGGGCGAAGAAGGTTTGTGCGAATTCTGCAATCTATCCACAGTTTCTGTTTTGCGTAGGTTTTAATAGACACAGTGGGAACAACATCCCCTATACACTTCCTGATGAACTCAGTTACAATGTCTTTGTATACGTCAATGTTATTCTCAGAGGCTACCTGGAACACATCCCAGTCCACATGATCAAAACAATCTTGAAACATGGATTACGATTGGTCAGACCAGTGTTGAAGAGACCTTAGCACAGGTACTTCCTGTTTGAGTTTCTGCCTGTAGGAAGGGAGGAGAAAATGTTTGTTGTGATCTGATTTGCAGAAGGGAGTGCTGGGGAGGGCCTTGTAGGCTTCCCGGAAGGGGAGTAACAGTGGTCGAGTGTTTTATCAGCGTGAGTACTACAGTCAATGTGTTGACAGAACTTTGTTTGCCTTTTACTCAAATTTGCTCTGTTCAAATCCCCAGCTACAATAAATGCGGCCTCAGGATATGTGATTTCCAGTTTGCACAAAGTCCAGTGTAGTTCCTTGAGGGTCGCCGTGGTATCGGCTTGAGGGGGAATATACATGGCTGTGACTATAACCGAAGAGAATTCTCTTGGAAGGTATTTGATTTTGAGGTATTCTTGGTTGGTGAAAAAAAGGACTTGAATTTCTGTATATTATCACAATCACACCATGCGTAGTTAATTATGAAACATACACCACCTCCTTTCTTGTCTGCGCAATGTACTGAGAACCCAGCTGGCCATATGGACGGGGACAGTATCTCCGGAGAGAGCCAATGATTCATTGAATACCTCTTCCCCGCCAGTGGGGTCTTGGAGCAGCCTCTGAGATAAATTGCTCTGGGGGGTACGAACAAAGGATCCATTTCGGGAAAGTTGTATTCCTGGTCGTAATGCTGGTGAGTTACCGCCACTCTGATATCCAAAAGTTATTTCCGGCTGTAATAACAAACAAAAAAACGTTATGGGATAATAATGTAAGAAATAACACACAAAAAAAACTAAATACTGCAATGTTGCTTAGGACCTAGAAGCAGAGCTGCCATGTCTGTCGGTGCAATCTTCAATGTGTGAGTGTGTGGGTAGAGTTCAGTGTGTGTGGGTAGAGTTCAGTGTGTGTGCATAGAGTCAGTGCAAGTGTGTTAGTACAGAAAAGGGTCAATGCAGGTAGTCCGGTAGCCATTTGATTTGCCATTTAGCAGTCTTGTTTGGAAGTCTTATGGCTTGGGGGTAGAAGCTGTTTAGGGTCCTGTTGTTTCCAGCCTTAGTGCATTGGTACGGCTTGCAATGCGATAGCAGAGAGAACAGTCTGTGGCTTGGCTGGCAGGAATCTTTGACAATTTATGGGGCCATGCTCTGACACCGCCTGGTATAGATTTCCTGGATAGCAGGTAGCTCGGCCCCAGTAATGTATTGTGTCGTATGCACTTCCCTCTGTAGCACCTTGCGGTCGGATGCCAAGCGGTTGATGCATACTAAGCGGTGATGCAGCCAGTCAAGATGCTCTTGATGGTGCAACTGTAGAACTTTTTGAGGATCTGAGGGCCCATGACAAATCTTTTCAGCCTCCTCAGGGGGAAGAGGCGTTGTCGTTCCCTTGCCCGACTGTGTTGGTGTGTTTGGACCATGATTGTTCCTTAGGGATTTGGAAACTGAGGAACTCGAAGCTCTCGTCCTGCTCCACTACAGCCCTGTTGATGTGAATGGGGGCATGCTCGGCCCTCCATTTCCTGTAGTCCACAATCAGTTCCTTTGTTTTACTGACATTGAGAGAGAGGTTGTTGTCCTGGCGCCAGGTCTCTGACCTCCTTCCTATAGGCTGTCTCATCGTCGTTGGTGATCAGGCCTTCCACCGTTGTGTTGTTAGCAAACTTAATGATGATGGCGTTGGAGCAGTGCAGCCACGCAGTCATGGGTGAACAGGGAGTACAGGAGGGGACTAAGCATGCACCCCTGTGGGGCCCCCGTTTTGAGAGTCAGCGTTCCAGATGTGTTGTTGCCTACCTTCACCACCTGGAGGTTGCTTACCCTCAGTCTAGGATCCAGTTGCAGAGGGAGGTGTTCAGTCCCAGGGACTTTAGCTTAGTGATGGCACTTTAGAGGGCACTATGGTGTGGAACGCTAAACTGTAGTCAATGAACAGGTGTAGGTGTTCCTTTTGTCCAATTTGGAAAGGGCAGTGTGGAGTGCAATTGAGATTGCATCATCTGTGGATCTGTTGGGGCAGTCTGCGAAATGGAGTTGTTCCAGAGTGTCTGGATGTGAGCCATGACCAGCTTTTCAAAACATTTGATGGCTACAGATGTTAGTGCTATGGGGTGATAGTTATTTAGACAGGTTTCCTTGGCATTCTTGGGCACAGGTACTATGGTGGTTTTCTTGAAACATGTAGGTATTACAGATTGGGTCAGGGAGAAAAATGTCAGTGAAAAAAATTGCCAGTTGGTCAGCGCATGCTCTGAGTATTCTTCCTGGTAATCCATCTGGTAAGGTCTTACTCACATTGGCTACAGAGAGCGCGATCACACAGTCATCCAGAACAGCTGGTGCTGTCATGTATGGTTCAGTGTTGCTTGCCTTGAAGCGAGTATAGAAGGCGTTTAGCTCGTCTGGTAGGCTTGTGTCACTGGGCAACCCATGGCTGGGTTTCCCTTTAAAATCTATGATAGTTTTTAAGCCCTGCCACATCCGAAGAACGTCAGAGCCAGTGTTGTAGGATTTGATCTTAGTCCTGTATTGACGCTTTGTGTGTTTAATGGTTCGTCGGAGGGTGTACCAGGATTTCTTAAAAGTGTCTGGGTATAGTGTCCTACTCCTTGAAAGAGGCAGATCTAGCCTTTAGCTCAACGAGGATGTTGCTTGTATTCCATGGCTCCTGCATGGCATATGGTGACTGTGGGGAAGACGTAATCATTGCATTTATTAATGAAGCCGGTCACTGATGTGGTAAACTCCTGAATGCCATCTGATAAATCCAGGAACCTATTCCAGTCTGTGCTAGCAAAACAGTCCTGTAGCTTGGCATCCGCATCCGACCTACACTGATATTTCCTGTTTGAGTTGTTTCTTGTAAGTAGGAATCAGGAGGATAGAGTTGTGGTCAGATTTGATAAATGGAGGGAGATCTTTGTATGTGTCTCTGTGTGTGAAGTAAAGGAGATCTAGATGTATTTTTTTTTGCAACATAGAAATGAGGTCAAACGGATTTCAGTTTTCCTGCCTTAAAATCACCAGCCACCAAGAGTGATGCCTCTGGATGAGCATTGTTGAGCATGAGCATCTTGTTGGCTTGTGGCCCTATATAGCTCGGTGAGTGCGCTGTTAGTGCCAGCATCAGTTTGTGTTGGTAAATAGACAGCTGTGAAAAATATAGATGAAAAGTCTCTTGGTAAATAGTAGGGTCTACAACTTATCATGAGGTACTCTAACTCAAGCGAGCAGATCCTTGAGAATTCCTTAATATTAGAGATTGCGCACCAGCTGTTAACAAAGGGAAACCCACCGCCCTTGAGTTTACAAGACTCTGCCATTCTGTCCTGCTGATGCATAAAAAAACCAGCTAGATTTATACTAAGCATGCCCTCATTCAGCCATGACTCCGTGAATCAGAAGATAATACAGTTCTTCAGGCCCCATTCATGGGATAGTTTCGAACTGAGTTTGTCTAGTTTGTTCTCCAGTGATTGTACATTCGCCAATAGAACAGAGGGTAGAGGCTGTTTATTTACTCGTCGCCGTAGTTTCCTTAGGGTGTCGCCAAGTCGGCCTCTACTGTATATTGCCGTCTTTTCCTCTTCCAAATTTAAGAGGGCCTGGTCCTGGGTGAGCAGTATGATCTGCACGGCCGAGTCATTGAAGTATAATTCTTCATTCAAATAAAGGTTTTTGATCACTGTTCTGATGTGCAAAAACTGTTTTCGGGTCGTAGGAAATAATGGCGGAAACATTATTTACAAAAGAAGATCAGTGCAAAAACTCCCACAAAATAGTATAACTTGTCAGGAGCCCGCAAAACGGCCGCTATACATCCCAACACCATTCTCTCATAAGGTAAGTACATTTAATTGATTTCCTACTAAATGTTTTTGAACATTATTGAATTTAGATTTAATGTCTGGATTCCGTAATTCCATCCACGTTCTCCGCATCACAGATTTTAGGGGGCCCTACTGGTGAGGAAACCTCCATGTGGCCATGAGCCATTGTATTACCAGTTAACCATTTCCATTCAGTTACAGTAGAGATATCTACTTGGTTATCTGTGATCTATGTACTGTATTAGAACTATCCATGTGACTGGTGATGAAAGCCTCCAGGTGGTCATGACTGCAGTATTAATAGTTAACCTTTTCCACGGCTGATATACAGGTAACTGCCAAAATGAAGGGAACTCTTGAGTAAATGAAGGATGCAAAGTATATTTAGAACAGGTGCTTCCACACAGGTGTGAGTTCTAAGTTAATCAAACAATAACCTCCCACCATGCTTAGGGTCATGTATGAAAATGCCCAGTTGCCCATTATTTTGGTAGTTGGTAGTTCTGGTCCCTAGAAGTGAGGACTGAGATAATAGTAACATAATATTCAGTGCTGTCTAATTTGAGTATGATGAAGTCTGTTTGATGTGATGTTTTCTGTCTTCAGATACAGAGAGCTGTGAAAGCCTGTCTGCAGATGAAGAGGTCCAAATGAAGAGCAGTGGTTCACAGTCCTGGTCCTGGGGACTCAAAGAGGTGCACATTTTGGTTTTTGCCTTAGCACTGCACAGCTGATACAAATGATCAACTCATCATCAAGCTTCAAGTGGTACTTATATATTCATTTGTGATGCTATACCTGAGTGGCGCAGCAGTCTAAGGCACTGCATCTCAGTGCTAGAGGTGTCACTACAGACCCTGGTTCGATTCCAGGCTGTATGACAACCGGCCGTGATTGGGAGTCCCATAGGGCGGGGCACAATTGGCCCAGCGTCGTCCTGGTTAGGGTTTGGCCGGGGTAGGCCATCATTGTAAATAAGAATTTGTTCTTAACTGACTAGCCTAGTTAAATACAATATATGATCTTGCTGTTGTCTCATGCTACACATCCACGTGTGTGCACATGCATCTATCTATCCAATGTTATCATGATTTGTTATAATGATGCAAAAGTCTAATAATAACATTATCTTCCATATTCTTCCAACTCATCCCAAACCATCTCAATTGGGTTGAGGTCGGGTGATTGTGGAGGCCAGGTCATCTGATGCAGCACTCCATCACTCTCCTTATTGGTCAAATAGCCCTTACACAGCCTGGAGGTGTATTGGGTCATTGTCCTGTAAATTCATCTGGTGTATACATAAAGATTTTGATTGCTGTTACAGTGCTATCTGAGTGAATTGGATTTGTTCCAACATTTCAAGATTTCATATATTTAAAACAAAATAATGTATTATTATTATTTATGTACTTGTTTGACATTTTACTGCATTGTTAGGAGCTAGTAACATAAGCATTTCGCTGCACCACTATGACATCTGTGTACTAGACCAATAAACTCAGACTCCTCCTCCTACCCCCTCACTTATGGAGGCACTCCAAACCAGACACTTTTTAAAAATTGCTTGTCAGGGTAGACACACATAGTTTAGAGTCAGGAGCAGAAATAACACAGCAACCATTACCATCACACAAACAGCGGTCCAGAGGTAACAACGACAGCCATAAAACTTTCATTAACCCTGATTAACTGCACCAAGGGGACATGAGTGAAGGGTACAGATGGGATAGGTTTACTTGTTGTTACAGAGGTTGATTCCATGACCACAGGTTCTCTGTAGGCTGGTGCTCGAGAAGAATGCGTGTATGTGTGTGCGCATGTGGGAGTGTGCATGTCTGTGTGTCTGACCAGCCCCCCCCGTTACCTTCCCTGTAGTCCTTCATTTAGCCGTTCCATTAAACACTGTGGAGGTACTGCACAATGTATAACATGCTGACCTATTCCTAGCAACTCCGCCGAGCCAGGGTTAACAGCCTTCTCTATATTTTAAAGCTTTCAAATGGCCATTTCTTTTTTCACCATGACCAAATATTTCGTCAACATCTCAAGGGCTACAGAGAGTAGTTCACCATAGCGACATATTGAAAACATTAGAAACCTAAGTCAATTCTAATCATGTAAACTATCTGGGTCTATGAATACACAGACGGATTAAAAGGGGGATCAACGAGGATCCATTGACATTCACATTTTTTAATTTAACTGGATTATCATCGTCTCCTTTGGCTCCGTGAAATTGCCTAAGCTTCCCGTTCTCGGATGTACATTGGGCTTTTTGTGTGTGTGCCTCAGACACTTCTCTGCTATTCACTGAGTAAGGAAAGAGAGGAAGCCATTAAATAGCGACTGCCCCTAAAAAGCATCTTCTTTGAAAACAACCTACATTATGTGGCATCGTCATGAGTCAGAAACACCTATTGTAGTGTCACCACGACTACAATGTGTAAATAGGATCATTTTGGTCAAAGTCAGTCCCATCCAAAACTGAGATTTGCGAGATGATAGGAAAATAATGGTATGTCACGGAATGAAGGGTGCCGTAACAGTTTTCCATGGGTTGGGTTTATTTTAACCTTCCCACAGCTGGCAGGACCCAAGTAATCATCAATTCGGAGCGCAGCTGCATGTGAACCAATCATAATAAGCAATAGCTCCAAATTTCAATGACTTAAAAACCTCAAACCAACTTTCAATTGTAGATGTGTATATTGAAAGCATTTAATCAGACAACTAAAATATGTGCAACATGAAAATATTGTCCCATTTACATTGTGTAATTTATTGACGGGACCCAACTATGACAAGCAACTTTGCCAATATTTGGCTCAATATTTGGCTCAATATTTGTTAACTCTTCCCACCTGTGAACACACACAAGAGACACTCACATCAAACCACACCCCAAAACCAACCCAAGGTTGAATTTAGCCATGGTCTGCTTGCATTTCTTAATGAACCAAATCAGAAAGTGCAGTCACCCTTTAACATCCCCACTAACCCTCACTGGCTCCCATCTCTGTACCCCTCCCCACTCTCCCCCCTCCCCTCCCCTCCACTCTCCCCTTCTCTGTGCTGCCCAAATCCATTTGGTTAATGGGCCCAGCCCATGTGCAGCCAAACGGAACAAAACCCACTCAAACACAACACAAACTCATGCACGCCTGACACACACACACACACTCACGCATGCATCCTGGCAGTGTTCGCCAGTCGCCAGTTGCGGAGACGTTTCTACTTGGACAGCAACTGAAAGAAAGAGGGTCTTGATGTTTGTGTTCCTGTGGATGGGCTGGGTGACCCTTTCAAAGCACTCACTTAACTAGAGGCGGGAACAGAGTGAGTTGCATGGAGGGGTGGGAAGCAGGAAGGGAGGAGGACCTGGGGGGATTTTCCCTCAATTGCTGCAGCAGCTTCAGTCCACAACTGCTCCGTCGGGCAAGACAAAGATGGAATGAATGAAACAGCATGGTCAATGATAGCAGCTTCTTCTGCATCTACTTTCTAACTTCATGTTGTTGTTTTTTTTGCGCTTTGGCACTACGAGCTTCCCTCTGACAGACATGCCATATTGCTTTACTGTAAGATAGAGTGTGTGAGACAGCTCGTTCATCACTGTATCATTATCTTCTATATCGTTCCTATCTAATCAGCCCATAACAGCTGCACACAAACATGGCTCCCTGAATTATACATGCAGAGGGTTTTTGGTTCTGGCCCAGCATCGGTTGGGCACGGATACGGGGCTGATAGATAAAAGAGCCCAATTGAGCACTGAAGGGAGGGGGATTGGAAAACCAGAGGATGTCAGGCGGTGGCACTCATCATCCGGTTCAGGACATTTCCCATAGAGATAGCATGACGTGTCATTTTCCACTTGAACGAGATGAAGATATTCCCAAAACTCCCTCTCAGTGCCCTCGGCTGTACTGTCACTATTGGATGGGCCGGTCCATCAGATCTCATCGATCAGGAGGGATTCGCCATCACAGTGGGGGCGTTGTTAGATCTGAGGGAGAGATGCTATGACACGTCAATCCTGTGACCTCTGATCCCCTTAATATAGGACGTGCGTCACAGACACACACACTTCCCTGATCACAGCGCACAGAACGTGCTGTGTGTGGGTGTGTGTCATGTTGTGTTGGAGTGGAAGGAACGTGGACAAAGTCAGTGTACCAGAGCTACATATGTTACCATTGCCCCTCTATGATGCCCGGCAGGCATGAGTTAGCATGACCCCCTGACCCAATTCCGGGATGTGATGTAATATGGAGCACCCGGCAAGACAGACTATTCCATATAATGTAAACTCCAATAGAAATAACTTAAAATGTATACCTTCAAATTAAACCAAATCATTTGCACTCATGACTACTGGTTTCAATGACATTTTCAGCCAACTTACAAGCAAGTACTTTATGAGTTTATTGTTACAAATCAAATTGCCTACTAACGTTATCCCTAGCAACCTGCTAATTTTACGTTAGCACTACATGAGTCAGTCAGTTGCTATCAACACCTAGCTTACAGCTACATTAAAATAAACCAACGTTTTGGAAATAAAAAACACCATCTAAACAGTTATGAATTTTTAAAAAATCTATGTGCGGTTATCTTAGCCAGCAAGCTAGCCAGCCAGCTAACGTTAGCTATTTATCGAACAAGCTATTAGCCTAGCCCGCCTAGCTAACCACCACAGTCAGCTAGAGTCCAACTACTGCAGACCAGCTAGAACACAACACAACTAAAACATAACCACAAATCAAAGCCAAGAGAAAGCAGAGACTTACAGATTGATGGTTAGGGCCCATCAGATGGTAAAACTTTCAAAAGAGTGCAGCCTGAGTTAGCTACCAAAGCGAGGGGGGGTCGAGGGAAAGTCCAGGAAATCCAAAATAGATAGATTCCAGATGTCCGCCAGCTAGCACGCTAGCACTAAGCCAAGGTGGAAAAAGGTATAAAAACCATGTAGCCTATTTAACAGAGAACATACCAAAAAGTTGACAAAACAAAAAGGAGGACAGACGACTACACAATTAGAGCAAGTAGGTATGATTTTCTCTTTCATTTTGAGCCCACGACAATAAGGCATCAGAGCCTGAGTCGCTCTGAATAAAAGTGTCTGCTAAATGACAAAAATCGAAATGCAATATTTCAATTGGGAATATTAATCTAAACTGCGTTCTTAGATACAAAAGGACACAGCTACCATATTGGGTAGAATGTACTCTCTATGTCTGACACACCCATGCAGACAGACATACAAGCACTACATAAACAAAGCATGTGTTTTTAATTGAGAGAGATTCACAAGCTGTTTATTTGCTTCGAGTAGCTTCCTTCAGCGGCCACAAAGAGCCCGGTCACGTGAATGAAGGAGATCCCTATGAATGTGAAAAGCCTCTCTCCACTCCACACCCTCCTACCTATTAACAATCCACTGGGAATGTCAACCATCATAACAAAACACAAACAAACAGCCTGTACTCTACCCCTCCATAAAATGCACTCAGACGACATGGACAGGTTGTTCAGTGTTTACCCTGGTAAAGTAAGACACATGCAGCTTTTAGAGGGAGATGCGCTGACACACACAGAGCTACTGATTGATGGACTGGATTGGCTGTGGTTGGCCAACCCAGTCCATTAATCAGTAGCTCTGTGTGTGTCAGTGCATCTCCCTCTAAAAGCTGCATGTCTTACTTTACCAGGGTAAACACTGAACAACCCGTCCATGTCGCTTGTCTTTTTACCGTCTTACTTCATTTTCTAAATTGTCTGGATCCTTCCTTCTCCACGAACCCCCTAAGCACTCCTCATAGTCATTGAGGACATTCCTCAAAAAAATACATGTATCTGTTAATAATGAAATGTTTTTCAGACTGTGCTCTGAGTTGGAGCTGGAGGGAGGCGGGGGGGTTGGAATCGGCTGTGTGCTCTCTGAGCGAGCACCTCCTCAATTAGAGCTAAGCTCAGCCATCAATAGGATCCGAGGAGAGAATTTGGCTGCTCCCCTCATCCTGCCCAGGGACTCCATTGTGACAGGCCACGCAGCTGACGTTCTGCATGGAGATCTGGCAGAGGAAGCTTGTGGAGGGAGGCATTGTGTGGAGACAGCCATTGTCATATGTTCCTTTCCACCAGCAAGGACATTGGGAAGACAATCCATACAAAGGATATCCATCTACTAAAAAAGAAAACCAGTGATTTTCTTCTCCGCCCGAACATTTAACACGAGAGACTCACGCAGTATCCATGACAGTATCCATGACAGTGTCCATGACTTAATAAGGATCGGACCCTTTTTTTCAATTGTCGCCTAAAATGACATACCCAAATCTAACTGCCTGTAGCTCAGGACCTGAAGCAAGGATACTGTATGCATATTCTTGATACCATTTGAAAGGAAACACTTTGAAGTTTGTGGGAGAATGTAGGAGAATATAAGACATTAGATCTGGTAAAAGATAACACAAACTTTTCAAACTTTTATTTTTTTCATGTTATTTTTTAATTAAAAAAAATGTAACCCTTATTTTACCAGGTATGTTCACTGAGAACACATTCTCATTTACAGCAATGACCTGTGGAATAGTTACAGGGGAGAGGAGCGGGATGAGAGACAATTATAAACTGGGGATGATTAGATGACCATGGTATGAGGGCCAGATTAGGAATTTAGCCAGGACACCGGAGTTAACACCCCTACTCCTACGATAAGTGCCATGGGATCTTTAGAGACCACAGAGAGTCAGGACACCGGTTTAACATCCCATCCGGTACAGCAGTGGTTCAACCTGTAGAACCCAGTACCTACATTTGAACACAAAAATAGATTTTTATTCTATGCTACATTTTATCTCTGAGACCCTCAGGATGACAAATCAGAGCAAGATCGCTGAATGTAAGTACATTATTTACCTTCAGAGGTGAATGTATCAAACCAGTTGCCGTGATAAAAGTGTTTTGTTGTTGTGCACTCTCCTCAAACAATAGCAAGGTATTTTTTCACTGTAATAGCTACTGTTAATTGGACACTTCAGTTGGATTGAACAATAATTTAAACTTTATGTCCTGGAAAGTTGTCTGTTACTTACAATGTAATTCTAGTCACATTAGCAACAACCGTCCCGGTATAGGGACACCGATCCCGTAGTTTCGCAACAAACTGTTGAACCCCTATGTTCAGTAAAGGTCTGACCGCTCCTCTTCCCAGCAGCTAAGTTTCACATACTACGTCTTATAATCAGACAACATAGCAATCAGACTGCGTATTTAAACTCTACCTCTCTAATCAACACTAGGCTCTGCAGTCATGGAAATGCAGCTGATTCATGCAGATACTTGTGTTGTGTTCATTATCTTTTGATTGCATTTCCATTTAAAATGGGACACCGCTAAACAGAATTAAATCCCATTGCCTGTTGGTGATCAGATTCATCACACATGCTGAAGCTAGATCGGTCAGAAATGTGACAGTGGCAGCGTACTTCATTGGAGTCAGGGTGGAATCAAGGCAATTTCTTTCCAATCACCCATTTTCATAATTTTTTATCATCCTCGTTCCTTTAAAGGTGTCCTACAAGTTCGGGGCTAAAGAAAGGAGAGCTGAATCTTCGTCCTTGGACATGAATAAGGGGTTTCAGCCTCTACTTTCTCTGGGTCTCATATATTCATAAGATTGCAAGCAATATAGTTCAGTCAGAAATATCAGTAAACCTGATTCTTAATCCACTTTTTTAATTCAATTTGTCTTAATGGAAAATTCAAATTTTCAAGTCAAAAATGGCTAGTCTTTTGGAAGCATTTGCAAAAATGACAAGTTCAACAGGGCTTTTAGGCTAACCTAAATTGCCCATTCAAATCTTTTATTTTTTTTTTATTTCACCTTTATTTATTTAACCAGGCAGGCCAGTTGAGAACAAGTTCTCATTTACAACTGCGACCTGGCCAAGTTAAAGCAAAGCAGTGCGACAAAAACAACAACACAGAGTTACACAGAAACAAACGTACAGTCAATAACACAATAGAAAAATCTATGTACAGCGTGTGCAAATGTAGACGAGTAGGGAGGTGAGGCAATAAATAGGCCATAGAGGCGAAATAACTGCAATTCAGCCTTAACACTGGAGTAATAGATGTGCAGATGATGATGTGCAAGTTGAGATACTGGGGTGCAAAAGAGCAAGAGGATAAATAACAATATGGGGATGAGGTAGTTGGCTGTGCTATCTATTGATATTACCTGATGGTGTATCGGGCATGTGGTCCGTACATTGCAGCACTTGAGCGATTGATCACAACGACACCGATACATCAAGAACATAAGCGAACAAATCTATGAATCTAAGAATCTCATTATGCTTTGTATTGGAAGGAACTCACAGTGAATCCATTGGTAACAAAACTTAACGCAGTGGTCCGTTCAGAATGTAATAATTGGTTTGTGTCAGTACAAACGTCCACTGTGATTTCCACGTAGAACCAGAACATCTTGTTTCAGGGTGCTAATGCTACACACAAGCCGTGCTGAAATGTAGCTGACTACAGTTTTTCTGTATCTGTAAGAGCTGAAGGGGAGTCGAGAAAGAGGACATGCACGATACGGTAATTAGGGCATTTTGTGAATGGAGATGATGCGTCACCCTACTCGATTTCTCTCTCCTCTTACTCACTTAATCTGACTTTTTCTATAAGTGGAGAAAAAACACAGGCGTATGTGAGTCAGGAGGAGGGGAGAAGGCATGACAAGCTTGCAGATAAAAGGAAACACTTTAGTAAATAAGGGATACAAAGTACATTGAAACCAGGTGCTTACACACAGGTGTGGTCCCTGAGTTCATTAAGCAATTAACATCCCATCATGCTTAGGGTCATGTATAAAAAACGTTGGTCAGGCCATTATTTTTGCTACCATGGCTATGCCCCAAAAGGATGACAATGCCCCCATCCACAGGGCATGGGTGGCCACTGAATGGTTCAATGAGCATGAAAACAATGTAAACCATCCATCTCAGTCACCAGATCTCAACCCAATTGAACACTAAGGGAGAGAATTTATTCATAATAAGGGTTATATTTGTTTTTTTTAGGATCCCCGTTAGCCGATGCCAATGGCGACAGCTAGTCTTTCTGGGGTCTGACAAATAACGGAAAAGACAGTACAGACAAAAGGCTTTACAATTTACACACATTTTAAAACATTAAAATGTAGTGTGTGTGCGCATCTATCAGTTACACAATAATGTCAGTACACAACAAGTAGGTCACATGGGGGAGAGGCGTTGTGCCGTGAGGTGTTGCTTTATTTGTATTTTGAATCCAGGTTTGCTGTTCACTTGCACTATATAAGATGGAAGGGAGTTCCATGCACTCACGACTCTGTATAACACTGTACGTTTCATTATATATTTTTTCTGGACCTGGGGACTGTGAAAAAAAAACCTGCTGGCATGTCTGGTGGGGTAAGTGTGTGTCAATGCTGTGTGTAAGTTGACAATGCAAACATTTTGGAATTTCCAACACATTAATGTTTCCTATAAAAACAAGAAGTGACGCTGTCAGTCTTCCTCAACTCTTAGCCAAGAGAGACTGGCATGCATAGGCATTACAGTGAAGAGCAGGACGTTCCGCTCTGTTCTGGGCCAGCTGCAGTTTAACTAGGCATTTCTTTACGGGCACTTGACAATATGACTGGACAATAATCAAGATAAAATACAACTAGAGCCTGCAGGACTTGCCGTGTGGAGTGTGGTGTCAAAAAAGCAGAGCATCTCTTTATCACGGACAGACCTCTCCCCATCTTTACAACCATATAATCTACATGTTTTGACCACGACAGTTTACAATCTAAAGTAACACCAAGTAATTTAATCTAATCAACTTGTTCAACAGCCATACCATTCATTACCAGATTCAGCTGAAGGACTAAACAAATGTTAAATAAAACTAAATAAATAAAAAAGGGGGACCGACTCCATATTAATGCCCATGGTTTTGGAATGAGATGTTCGACGAGCAGGTGTCCACATACTTTGAGTCATGTAGTTTATTAGCCACTCCTTTTGCCCCATCTCTTTCAACCATGCCGTTGGTCAATTCCTCGTCAATCCATGGAGCCTTAACAGTTCTAACAGTCAATTTCAGGTGCATGTTTATCAATTTCATAAACGCATCAATTGCAGCGCCTGGATGCTCCTTATATATCACTTCAGACAAACTCAATTTGATTTTTGGTTTTAACTTAATAGCCCTTCACTGAGATGGAGGTAGGCTATTTAACGAATGCATGGAGGGTGAAGAAATTGACCAACAAAATCTATGGATATAGTAGCCTATAGCCTAATTTCGTCTGTCAAACAGGTAGACCTACCTCTTATTTCTTAAATAGGAGAAAATAGGCTCCAACATAAAGTCTTGTTGTTGATAGTAAAGTCTAAATAAAATGAAGGTTTAAATTAATTACTCGAATTTGCCTACTTTCAGCACAATGAGCTGTCCATTTCCCATTGATTGTGCCGTGGCTGCTGCTTCAAGGTTTAACACCGTAATGTAAATTACTTCAAGTCTGGATTATTGTGAGGTCAATAACTCTGATAAATAGATCACGGGCAAGAAACATATCGTTTTTAATCAAATCAATTATAGTACAAACTTCTGCAGATGCACAATCGAGAGCATCCTGGCGGGCTGTATCACCGCCTGGTACGGCAACTGCTCCGCCCACAACCGTAAGGCTCTCCAGAGGGTAGTGAGGTCTGCACAACGCATCACCGGGGGCAAACTACCTGCCCTCCAGGACACCTACACCACCCGATGTTACAGGAAGGCCATAAAGATCATCAAGGACATCAACCACCCGAGCCACTGCCTGTTCACCCCGCTATCATCCAGAAGGCGAGGTCAGTACAGGTGCATCAAAGCTGGGACCGAGAGACTGAAAAACAGCTTCTATCTCAAGGCCATCAGACTGTTAAACAGCCACCACTAACATTGAGTGGCTGCTGCCAACACACTGACTCAACTCCAGCCACTTTAATAATGGGAATTGATGGGAAATGATGTAAAATATATCACTAGCCACTTTAAACAATGCTACCTAATATAATGTTTACATACCCTACATTATTCATCTCATATGTATATGTATATACTGTACTCTATATCATCTACTGCATCCTTATGTAATAAATGTATCACTAGCCACTTTAACTATGCCACTTTGTTTACATACTCATCTCATATGTATATACTGTACTCAAAACCATCTACTGCATCTTGCCTATGCTGCTCTGTACCATCACTCATCCATATATCTTTATGTACATATTCTTTATCCCCTTACACTGTGTATAAGACGGTAGTTTTGGAATTGTTAGTTAGATTACTTGTTGGTTATTACTGCATTGTCGGAACTAGAAGCACAAGCATTTCGCTACACTCGCATTAACATCTGCTAACCATGTGTATGTGACAAATAAAATTGGATTTGATTTGATTTGATTTAGTAGTAGCAAGCTATCAAAGTTGACCTCAGGTTATTCTCTTCTTCACGCTCTCCTTCTCAAACTGAAAAGAAGATAGGCTATAGGCTAGTCCACACGCAAGATAAATCTTAAACCAAAAAATGCGTTATCAACAATTATTTTCAGAATCAACCTTGTACTCTTCTCCTGAAGCGGCACAATTGAGTAGCACACAAACATGTTTTTGATCAGCAACAGCAGAGCAAGTCGGGGCTCAGAGTCGGCATAAACATTGCAGTGTGTAATGCAGCCTAGTTTAATTTACACCATCCCAGCAGCTATCTGAGAAATATAACTTTGCTCCCCGCTTCTCAGAGCATGCACTTCATAGCCTATAGGCTATTGATCCTTTGATTGAGACCCCATTAAATAGCCTATAGGCACAATTGATATTGTGAGCCCAGCGGAGAATCAGAGACAAAGGGCGGCAACGGGCCACATTGATATGTAACCTAATAAGAAGCTAATTCTAACATACTGTGTAACGAAGACACTGGGAGTCAGGAAGCAGGTGCAGTTGGTGAGTTTAAGAATAATGAACGATACAGAGCGATACAAAACAAGAGAAGCATCTGGACATGAAAACAGAACCAATACTGCCTGAAGACACATCAGGGTAGTGATGAAGTCCAGGTGTGCCTCATGATGGGGCGCAGGTGTGCATGAGGGTTGCCAGGACCGGTGGTTAGTAAACCCGGCGACATCGAGCGCCAGAGTGGGGGTAGACGTGACACACTGAGAAATATTGAAATTTCATCAATTACAAATGACATGACTCTCCCCTGGCCTAGATTTAAAAAAACACTAAACCCTCCCCATTTTCCTTCAGGTAAACATTCTGTACGTTTCGATCCGTTCCCTGGGAGATTCTGGAGGGGCACCTGAGGCAGCGCTTTCTACCACCAACAACAAAACCCCAAATGATGGAAGAATGGTGTTAAATTCTTCCAATAGAGTTCCAGACACTTCTATAATCTATGCCAAGATGCATTAAAGACTTTCTGGCTCGTGGTGGCTCAACACCCAATTAACCCTGTACACTCGTAACCATATACAGGTTGAAAATGGCAGATTTGGGCAATGATAAGCGCCTAACTTGGAACACAATGCCTGTATAGTAACACGCAATACATGACATCAGAACTCTTTGCTTTACAGTGCTGTATGGGTTTTGACTGACAGCTGTTCTGAACTTGAGCACCTTATACAACAAGAAGTTGCCCACAACCTTCCTGCTAATTGGGTCACTTTTGCAAATTGTTTGTTCTCTGAGTGAGGGAAATGCTGTACATTTTAGAGGACTTGATGTATTTTGAAAGATGAGATGTTAAGGATTAAAATAAATACCGCTTTGATGTCATACAAGCAAGCCAAATGTGTACTTAACATTTTCATTGCATAAAACTCATGTCATATACAGTGTCAATGTTTATGATCACTGTGTTTAATGTACAGTGGCTTGTGAAAGTATTCACCCTCCTTGGCATTTTTCCTATTTTATTGCCTTACAACCTGGAATTAAAATAGATTTTTTGGGGGGTTTGTATCATTTGATTTACACAACACGCTTACCACTTTGAAGATGTAAAATATTTTTTATTGTGAAACAAACAAGAAATAAGACTGAAACTTGAGCGTACGTAACTCTGGGCTTTGAATAGACCATTCCAAGACATTTAAATGTTTCCCCTTAAAGCACTCAAGTGTTGCTTTAGCAGTATGCTCATTGTCCTGTTGGAAGGTGAACCTCCATCCCAGTCTCAAATCTCTGGAAGACTGACACAGGTTTCCCTAAAGAATTCCCCTGTATTTAGCACCATCCATCATTCTTTAAATTCTGACCAGTTTCCCTGACAATAAAAAACATCCCCACAGCATGATGCTGCCACCACCATGCTTCACTGTGGGGATGGTGTTATCGGGGTAATGAGAGGTGTTGTGTTTGCGCCAGACATAGTGTTTTCCTTGATGGTCAAAAAGCTCAATTTTAGTCTCATCTGAACAGAGTACTTTCTTCCATATGTTTGGGGAGTCTCACACATGCCTTTTGGCGAACACCAAACATGTTTTCTTATTTTTTCTTTAAGCAATGGCTCTTTCTGGCCAGTCTTCCGTAAAGCCCAACTCTGCGGAGTGTACGGCTTAAAGTGGTCCTATGGACAGATACTCCAATATCCTCTGTGGAGCTTTGCCTGTTTTTCGGACTCTTCAGCGTTATCTTTGGTCTCTTTGTTGCCTCTCTGATTAATGCCCTCCTTGCCTAGTCTGTGAGTTTTGGTGGGCGTTCCTCCCCCCGTCAGGTTTGTTGTGGTGCCATATTTTTTCCATTTTTTAATAATGAATTTAATGGTTCTCCATGGGATGTTCAAAGTTTATGATTTTTTTTTTTAACCCAACCCTGATCTGTACTTCTCCACAACTTTGTCCCTGACCTGTTTGCAGAGCTACTTGGTTTTATGGTGCCACTTGCTTGGTGGTGCCTCTTGCCTAGTGGTGTTGCAGACTCTGGGGCCTTTCAGAACAGGTATACTGAGATCATGCGACAGATCATTTGACACTTGGATTGCACACTAATTATGTGACTTCTTAAGGAAATTGGTTGCATCAGATCTTATTTAGGGGCTTCATTACAAAGGGGGTGAATACATATGCACACACAATTTTTCCGTTTTTATTAAAACATTTTGAAACAGGTTCTTTATTTCATTTCACTTCACCAATTTGGACTATTTTGTGTAAGTCCATTATATGAAATCTAAATAAAAAAATACATTTAAATTACAAGTTGTAATGCAACAAAATAGTAAAAACACCAAGCGGGATGAATACTTTTGCAAGGCACTGTACAGTTACAGGATATCCTGGGTTGTTCTGAACAGAATGAGTCTGTCTATTGTGAAGTGAATTTGAAGTGGAACACACACCTGAATGCACGCAAGACTCCTTTCTATGCGCACCAAAATTACGATCTGTTTCTCTAAATTGCCCTGTGAATGCCTAACACTGTAAGATCCTATTTTACAACTTAGCTTGTAATGTTGGCAATAGAGCAAGCCTTCAAATGATGCCTACCTGACCCAGATTGCGATTTATAATGGGCCATTTTTGGATTGTGTAAACAACAACAGTAATCATGTGATGGCGGGGATGCAGGGCTGTGTTCCAAACAAAACAACTACAAGTGTGCTTGCTCAATGATCCTCAATGGCACAGCTAGGCTAGATAAAAAAATAACCTTATAGTTGAACAATCAATCAATTAAATCAGATGTCACAAAGTGCTATACAGAAACCCAGCCTAAAACCCCAAACAGCAAGCAAAACAGATTTTCCCCCAACATCAGACACCCCCCTAACTTCGGACAGTCTCTAGCGGTTGGAGGACTAAATCACCTCAAGCTCAACATTTAAAAGCCCTGGAAAATAATGGTATGTTTTGCGACTAAAGACACCCTTCTAGTCAGCTGACCAATGATTTTCATTGCAGTTTATGTAAGTTAAGTTAGGTTTTGAGAGTTTTCAAAAAAAGTGACATATATATATATATATATACACACACACACATCTTGTGGGACATGCTGTATTTTGTCAAATTCGACTGCTCAACAGACCACACATAATTTACTATCCAACTGTTTACCTAAATGATTCATACTCATTCATATGTTATAGTTTTAAACTTAGCTAATTTCTCAAAACATAAGATTAATCTGTAAAACAAATCATGAGACATTATTTGGTTACAACACTGAAGATGTTGGTGAAGAACCATTTTTAAGAGTCTACAGGAGGGCGCACCGGGCTACGCAATGAAAAGTCGACAGGCAAGTCATTTATTTTTTTACTGGAAATATCTAGTAAACACTTCGGATACAAGGTTGGTTTGTCTTTTTTGAACAAAATTAAACGGATATATCGTGTAATTGAACAAAATAGTAAGGTGGCCAATAACTGGGGGCCGTTTGTGTAAGTCCATTATGTGAAATCTAAATAAAAATCCATTTAAATTACAGGTTGTAATGCAACAAAACAGGAAAAACACCAAGGGGGATGAATACTTTTGCAAGGCACTGTACAGTTACAGGATGACATGGCGTCAACATTTAAATGCCCTGGAAAATAATGGTATGTTTTGCGACTAAAGACACCCTTCTAGTCAGCAGACCAATGATTTTCATTGCAGTTTATGTAAGTTAAGTTAGGTTTTGAGAGTTTTCAAAAAAAGTTATATCTACACACATCTTGTGGGACATGTTGTATATTGTAAAATTCGACTGCGCAACAGACCACACATCAAAATAGTAAGGTGGCCAATAACTGGCGGGATTTATTTTTTTTCTAAACTGCTTATCAAAAAGCTGATAGTCAGTAGTATTTCCACTGAAATGTCAAACATGCTAATTGCTAACCCGTTAGCTAACATTTTTACGACACCAATAATCACAAAACATTGATGGCTTGATCACAAGATAACACTGTTGAAGGTAATATATTTCTTAAACGCCGTTGAATATGCCGATAATAAGGGGTGCTACGCACAGTAGCTAGGAAAAACTCCCTAGAAAGGCAGGAACCTAGGAAGAAACCTAGAGAGGAACCAGGCTCTGAGGGGTGGCCAGTCCTTTTCTGGCTGTGCTGGGTGGAGATTATAAGAGTACATGGCCATTAAGGCCAGATTGTTCTTCAAGATGTTCAAATGTTCAGGGTCAAACAACAATCACAGTGGTTGTGGAGGGTGCCACAGACCAGTGCCTCAGGAGTAATCACTCTTCTTTGAGTCATAAAAGTGCATTTACATTACTTAGTAACTGTGCACACTTCATGGGTGTGTGGCCACTTGGAGACACCAGTTCGTCCGCTTACTCATAATTTTTTCTTATGTTGCACCTACTCCACATTTTCCAGGAATAATCTTATAATATGACTGAATGTATCCAGACTATATTCAGATTTTGTTATTAGCAAGTGACAGTGAAAATTACTGTAAATATAAAATGTACATAAAATCAAGTGTAATGTTTGGATTCAGTCTTGTGCCAGGTGAACTGTTGTGTCCTTAACTTTGGTCTAATAATTTCCCCATAATCTCCAAACTGTTCCCTTACAATTGCTACCATGCTTATGTATTTCATATTTATTCTGTAAGAAACATTTCTATTCAGCCCTATCCATATAGGCCAATTCCTACAAGTGGGGTTAAGGCTTAAGACACTTTATGTTGGTGTTTCCTTTATTTTGGCAGTTACCTGTAGGTACGATAGTAGTGGAGGTGATGGGACTTTAAAGGGGGCAAGTGTCAACTTGGTCACAGCAGGTGTGTAAGAGAAGGTCACGTGACACCTAACTAATTTAAAAAATAGAACATGGAAAGAATGGTACAGTTGAAGTCAGAAGTTTTGTCGTGGCAGAATCCTTTAGGTAAAATTTATAAATACGATGTTTTATTAATTTTCATAAGCATGCTTATGTGGGAAGTTACTTGGGCCCAGAGAGGGGAGAGGTCGGGTTAGTCTTATCTGTGAATGTGTCTGTAAACTATTCCTAAACCATGTGAAGGGATGGTGTGATTAATGGGGAACCAGTTAGGTTGGCTCCACAATGTCTGTGTGCCAGTCAAGTCTCTCTGTAAGCTTGTCCAGGAGGGGGTGTATTTGATATATGCCATTGTATGAGGTAATGTTTTTGGTTCTAAGTGGTACCAAGAACAAGATAAGAGCTTTCGTTTAGGAGACCAAACTGAACGGTAATTTATAGCCAATGCTGTCTGGCTATGGGATACTCCTCTCTGAAGTAAAGTCTTTCTTTGTATAATGTTCCTAAGATCTGTTATTCGTCATGTGAGTTTTGATGGGTGTGTCTTGACTATAAATGATACTAAGGACTGTTTTGTAAGCACTCTCAGAGAATTCATTTATAGACACAGAATTGATCTGAGAGTCACAGGGCTATGGTGAAGCTCATATAATTAAAAATGGACTTTATGATAACTCTGACTTGTGTGTGGTTTGCTCTCTCATGATTTGGTAATACAGGGAATTTCCACGACAGTTTACATAAACTAAGGTTGGAGTCATTAAAACTTGTTCTTCAACCACTACACAAATTTCTTGTTAACAAACTATAGATTTGGCAAGTCGGTTAGGACATCTACTTTTAGCATGACAAATACTTTTTCCAACAATTGTTTACAGACAGATTATTCTACTTATAATTCACTGTATCACAATTCCAGTGGGTCAGAAGTTTACATACACTAAGTTGACTGTGCCTTTAAACAGCTTGGAAAATTCCAGAAAATTATGTCATGGCTTTAGAAGCTTCTGATAGGCTAATTGACATCATTTGAGTCAATTGGAGGTGTGGATGTATTTCAAGGCCTACCTTCAAACTCAGTGCCTCTTTGACATTATAGGAAAATCAAAATAAAATAATTGTAGACCTCCACAAGTCTGGTTCATCCTTGGGAGCAATTTCCAAGCGTCTGAAGGTACCACGTTCATCTGTACAAACAATAGTACGTAAGTATAAACACCATGGGACCACACAGCCATCATACCACTCAGGAAGGAGACAGAAGGAGCAAATCAATCCCAGAACAGCAGCAAAGGACCTTGTGAAGATGCTGGAAGAAACGGGTACAAAAGTATCTATATCAACAGTAAAACAAGTCCTATAACGACATAACCTGAAAGGCCGCTCAGCAAGGAAGAAGCCACTGCTCCAAAACCGTCATAAAAAGTCAGACTTCGGTTTGGGTCTTCCAAATGGACAGCATCTTGCCCAAGCCTCCCCCATTTCTACTTCACCCAAATCCAGATAGCTGATGTTCTGAAAGAGATGCACAATTTGGACCCCTACAAATCTGCAGGGCCAGACAATCTGCACCCTCTCCTTTTAAAATTATCAGTCTAAAATGTTGCAACCCCTATTACTAGCCTGTTCCACCTCTCTTTCGTATCGTCTGAGATCCCCAAAGATTGTAAAGCTGCCATGGTCATCCCCCTCTTCAAAGGGGGAGACACTATAGACCCAAACTGCTACAGACCTACATCTACCCTACCCTGCCTTTCTAAGTTCTGCGAAAGCCAAGTTAACAAACAGATCACCGACCATTTCGAATCCCACCGTACCTTTGCTAGGTAAAGTCTTGCCTAAGCTCAGCTCACTGGTCACCATAGCAGCACCCACCCGTTGCACACGCTCCAGCAGGTATATTTCACTGGTCACCCCCAAAGCCAATTCCTCCTTTGAACGCCTTTCCTTCCAGTTCAATGCTGCCAATGACTGGAACGAATTGCAAAAATCGCTGAAGCTGGAGACCCATATCTCCCTCACTAACTTTAAGCACCAGCTGTCAGAGCAGCTCACAGATCACTGTACCTGTACATAGCCCATCTGTAAATAGCCTTTCCAACTTCCTCATCCACATACTGTTATTTTATTTCTCTATTTTGCACCCCAGTATCTCTACTTGCATATTCATCTTTTGCACATCTATCACTCCCGTGTTAAATTGCTAATTATTTCGCCATTACGGCCTATTTATTGCCTACCCCCTTATCTTACCTCATTTGCACACACTTTACAGTATATAGACTTTTTCTCTATTGTGTTATTGACTGTATGTTTGGTTATTCCATGTGTAACTCTGTGTTGTTTGTGTCACACTGCTTTGCTTTATCTTGGCCAGGTCGCAGTTGTAAATGAGAAATTGTTCTCAACTGGCCTATCTGGTTAAATAAAGGTGAAATAAATTAAAATAAATACTTCCAAAGTTGTGGCAAAATGGCTTAAGGACAACAAAGTCAAGGTATTGGAGTGACCATTACAAAGCCCTTACCTAAATCCTATAGACAATTTGTGGGCAGAACTGAAAAAGTGTTTCTGAGCAAGGAGGCCCATAATCCTGACTCAGTTACACCAGCTCTGTCAGGAGGAATGGGCCAAAATCCACCCAATTTATTGTGGGAAGCTTGTGGAAGGCTACCCGAAAAGTTTGACCCAAGTGAAGCAATTTAAAGGCAATGCTACCAAATAGTAATTGCGGTGTATGTAAACTTCTGACCAACTGGGAATGTGATGAAAGAAATGAAAATTTTATTAATCTGACATTTCACATTCTTAAAATAAAGTGGTGATCCTAACTGACCTAAAACAGGGAATTTTCCCCAGGATTAAATGTCAGGAATTGTGAAAAACTGAGTTGAAATGTATTTGGCTAAGGTGTATGTAAACTTCCGACTTCAACTGTATATCATAACGTGGTTTTAAGTGGCCAGTGAAAGGGCATGCTTTTGCTGATGCCACTGAGATGATGCTCATGAATAACATGAGGCAACAAACATTAACATTATGACAACAAACATGACTGACGCCATTGTGCTTCAAGTCACCAAGGGGACAAGGTCTTATGGCACCGGGAACATCTCTCACTCATCCACAGCTCCTGTGCTCTGATAATCGTAATTTACGTTGAGATTCAAACATTCACATGTGGATAACTCTACACATTTGTATTCAAATATTCACACAGAGGCCCACATTTTGCTTATGTTGGTATTCAAACATTCACACAGTGATTTAATCCAGTTCTACAAGAGGCCCATGCCCCCATCATTCCGGCCCCACATAAATAAGGGTTGGAGGGTTTTCAAAGTGAGCACACCAACCCACAAAACACAAAATGTGAATCTCTTTTCCTCTCTACTAATTAGGCACTCCAACCAATAACAGTTTTACTGCAATGTGCTATAAGAAGTGGGCAAAGGCCCTTTGTAGAACAGAATGGAAAAGGAATAAAAACAAGCCAAATGTATTTAAGTGAACTATATTTCATAAATATGAGAAAAAAGGCCTAGTTTCTTATTGAAACTCAATAAAACAACCTTTGAGAAACAGACTGCATTTTTCAAAGCCTTTATCTTATCCATTAAAAATTGATTACGCAATAAGGAGACCAGATATTGGAAATTAAAATTGGGGAGCAAACAAGTCGGGTACAGTGATAGACATCATTTTTACATGCTCATCCGATTGGATACAGCATTTCATTATTGAAACATCAGCCTCAATTTAACTTCTGAGTTGCTTTTGTCTTTCTGAGGGCTAATCCAGGGATAGCTCTAGCCGGGGACAAGCCACCAAAATCAGGGTCACCTTATTGTACAACCAAGTTACAATCTGGACCGAAAAAGAAAAACATCAGATAAAATATATCCCTGTTTCAGTCTATTTGGGGCAATTGAATCCTGTTGTATGTCTGGGGGTCACGATTGACTACAGCCACTCCATCCGCTTGGCAGGATAACGAAGTCCAAAGTGGGACAAGGGCTGGTCTTGAGTTAGGAAACAATGTTGTTGTTCTGTGGTCCATGTGTGTGTGGTGGGGGGAGGGGGCGACGACATGTTGAGGAGCATTGGGAGTGCTTCCCCTCCTGAATGCCTGGCTAGTAGACACTCGAAGCCTCTCGCAGAGTGCTTTCCTAAAAGTAGCTCCACAATAGGCAGTGAAACCCAGGACGCCTCTCCAGGGCTCACTTCACGAGGGAGAAAAAACAGATCCATTTCTCTGTCTAACGCAGACCCCAGTGCCAGTGCCAGTGCATGTGCCAGTGCATGTGCCAAACGTATTAAACATCAACAGAATGAGCTGACAAGAGCCACGCTGTAAAAGTACTCTTGTCCTCAACAACAACCTCTTGCATGGAGAATGCAGCCGCTTCGATGAATATAAACTTGTTTCCCTTTTAGAAAACAGGAATCCTTGACAAAGCTGTGAATATTCACGCTGGTGAGCTCCAAAAGTATTGGGACAGTGACACGTTTTGTTGTTTTTCTGGCTCTGTACTCCAGCACTGATACAATAACAATGACTATGAGGTTAAAGTGCAGACTGTCAGCTTTAATTCGAGGGTATTTTCTTCCATATCGGGTGAACCATTTATAAATTATAGCACTTTTTGTACATTTTAGGGGACCAAAAGTATTGGGGGGAATTAACTTATATGTGCATTAAAGTAGTCAAAAGTTAAGTATTTGGTCCGATATTCCTAGCGCACAATAACTACATCAAGCTTGTGACTCTTCAAATTTGTTGGATGCATTTGCTGTTTGTTTTGTTTGTGTTTCAGATTATTCTGTGCCCAATAGAAATTAATGGTAAATAATGTATTGTTTCATTTTGGAGTCACTTTTATTGTAAATAAGAATAGAATATGTTTCTAAACACTTCTACATTAATGCGGGTGCTAACATGATTATAGAAAATCCTGAATGAATCATGAGTAATGATGAGTGAGAAAGTTAGACATAAATATCACAAGCTTTATGTATTTATTTGTGTGCAAGGAATATGGCACCAAATACTCAACTTTTGACAACTTTAATACACATAAGTGAATTTGTCCCAATAACTTTGGGGGGACCATGTCTAAAAAGGCTGCAATTTCTAAACGGTTCAGCCGATATGGATGAAAATACCCTCAAATTAAAACTGACAATCTGCACTTTAACCTCATTGTCATTGCATCATTTCAAACCCAAAGTACTGGAGTACAGAGCCAAAACAACAACACAATAATTATTCAATGTCCCAATACGTTTGGAGCTCACTGTAGCTGGAGGCTGAAGAAAAGTACTGTTTGTACTTTTCCTAACTCCTGGTTTGAATAGATATGGAGATCAACATAAGTCAAGTCATTGGTAATATAAAGTATAAATAACAATTGTATAATCCACCCTCAGGTCCACCCACTCTAAATTCTTCACCAATCAGAAAAAGGTAGCGCTAAAGTTCTAGGCCAATGAGGTGTCTGAATGAACAACAAGACAATAATGACAGCTTCTCTGAAAGTTGGCTCTGAAAAAGGCAGTTCTTTTGTAGTAATCTTAGTGGAAAATCAGGGAGAATGAATAGTAACAACACAAAGTAGAGAAAACAACACTTCATACATAGTCAATTCCCCAGTCCCAATAAACCACTACACTGTAAACTGAAAGCCCTCCTGGAGATGAGGGTTTTCCATTAATTACTCACTATTGAAAGAAAATCCTGTACTGATACACTGTTCAGATAGTTTTCAAAACATTGGCTGAGGATAGCCAAAACATGAGATTTGCGATGTCTGGCATGATAACATCTCTAATCCTGTCAGGTGTGAACTTTGAACTCTCCCGTCAGACAACATGGGAGGTGAGAAGAGACAGGTGCATGGGGCCAGCCAGATCCTCCCTGAATGTGCTCTGTTCACACATACATGCGGACTCACCCCAGACCCAAACACATCACCTACACAGATCACTTCACCCACACACAACCCATACAGGAAACCCCAGCTCAGCCCGACCTGTGACCCGCAACACATGGTACATGTAGGGGGCAGAGTGAGCTAGCATGTTTAACCAGAAACATGAGCCATTTCCCTGGGCCGGGCTCTCTAATAAATAAACATGGCCACGGCTGTTAAACTCTGAGCAGCCACGTCTGTATTGGACCGCACCTTCGACAGGTCCTTTTATGTGAAAAATTTAGTTTAGCTCTGCGTCCTACTACCAACGTGGAGTTGACCAGAAGATCCCACTAGACTGTGCTTTAACTGCAGCCAGTAGGACATGTTTGTACAATAATACCACAAAATGGTGCATGAAGCGGGAGAGGTCCTCCCCTCTCTTAAATCAGATGCACCTGCTGTAAGGTGCTGTAATCCATTTTAGTGCGGCTAGTGTCTCTGTTTAGTGGGAGGGCAGGTTCCTCTCTTAAACCCAAATCTTTTTTGTGTGACTGTTCCTGCCCATCAGTGTTTTGTTACTTGTCGTGTTTTACGTTTTTGTGTGGACCCCAGGAAGAATAGCTGCTGCTTTGGCAAGAGCTAATGAGGATCCGAATAAACCAATAATAAACCCTTAATCTCCATTGAGCCCGTCAGGAAAGATTTGCTTTAGCTAGACAGGAAGTGAAAGGATAAAACCACACTGACTATATGACGTCCGATCAAAGAGCTGCACCACATCAACCCACTAAACACTGATACAACTCATGGTTAGGAGAGAGAGGAGACAGGAGAGTGGGCTGAATATACACAAAATAATTCAAAGTGCCACACAAACCCGGAAAAAGACTGGAGATTGTTGGTGATACATACAGTATAAGGAGATGTGTGCCTTTGTAAATATACTGAATGCCTCGAGCAATGACGCAAGACAGATAAGAGATTGTAAGACTGGCCTTGGGAGTCTGTAGAAATTAAAAACTTCTTGCATGGAGCGCTAGCGTATGCATGTACACAAAAACAAATCCACACACACACACACATACTGTTGAGTCAATATTACTTTGACCTTCGATTGACACTCACAGAGACAATAACAAATATTCCACATGAGTTTGTGTCAATAAACCGTACAGACAAAACACTCCCAAGGGTTCTTCAAACACATACACACATCTCGCTCCAGATATTACGCTCCACCATGCCAACAAACTTACAGTGCCTTGCGAAAGTATTCGGCCCCTTAGAACTTTGCGACCTTTTGCCACATTTCAGGCTTCAAACATAAAGATATAAAACTGTATTTTTTTGTGAAGAATCAACAACAAGTGGGACACAATCATGAAGTGGAACGACATTTATTGAATATTTCAAACCTTTTTAACAAATCAAAAACTGAAAAATTGGGCGTGCAAAATTATTCAGCCCCCTTAAGTTAATACTTTGTAGCGCCACCTTTTGCTGCGATTACAGCTGTAAGTCGCTTGGGGTATGTCTCTATCAGTTTTGCACATCGAGAGACTGACATTTTTTCCCATTCCTCCTTGCAAAACAGCTCGAGCTCAGTGAGGTTGGATGGAGAGCATTTGTGAACAGCAGTTTTCAGTTCTTTCCACAGATTCTCGATTGGATTCAGGTCTGGACTTTGACTTGGCCATTCTAACACCTGGATATGTTTATTTTTGAACCATTCCATTGTAGATTTTGCTTTATGTTTTGGATCATTGTCTTGTTGGAAGACAAATCTCCGTCCCAGTCTCAGGTCTTTTGCAGACTCCATCAGGTTTTCTTCCAGAATGGTCCTGTATTTGGCTCCATCCATCTTCCCCATCAATTTTAACCATCTTCCCTGTCCCTGCTGAAGAAAAGCAGGCCCAAACCATGATGCTGCCACCACCATGTTTGACAGTGGGGATGGTGTGTTCAGCTGTGTTGCTTTTACGCCAAACATAACGTTTTACATTGTTGCCAAAAAGTTCAATTTTGGTTTCATCTGACCAGAGCACCTTCTTCCACATGTTTGGTGTGTCTCCCAGGTGGCTTGTGGCAAACTTTAAACAACACTTTTTATGGATATCTTTAAGAAATGGCTTTCTTCTTGCCACTCTTCCATAAAGGCCAGATTTGTGCAATATACGACTGATTGTTGTCCTATGGACAGAGTCTTCCACCTCAGCTGTAGATCTCTGCAGTTCATCCAGAGTGATCATGGGCCTCTTGGCTGCATCTCTGATCAGTCTTCTCCTTGTATGAGCTGAAAGTTTAGAGGGACGGCCAGGTCTTGGTAGATTTGCAGTGGTCTGATACTCCTTCCATTTCAATATTATCACTTGCACAGTGCTCCTTGGGATGTTTAAAGCTTGGGAAATCTTTTTGTATCCAAATCCGGCTTTAAACTTCTTCACAACAGTATCTCGGACCTGTGGTCCTTGTTCTTCATGATGCTCTCTGCGCTTTTGACCTCTGAGACTATCACAGTGCAGGTGCATTTATACGGAGACTTGATTACACACAGGTGGATTGTATTTATCATCATTAGTCATTTAGGTCAACATTGGATCATTCAGAGATCCTCACTGAACTTCTGGAGAGAGTTTGCTGCACTGAAAGTAAAGGGGCTGAATAATTTTGCACGCCCAATTTTTCTGTTTTTGATCTGTTAAAAAAGTTTGAAATATCCAATAAATGTCGTTCCACTTCATGATTGTGTCCCACTTGTTGTTGATTCTTCACAAAAAAATACAGTTTTATATCTTTATGTTTGAAGCCTGAAATGTGGCAAAAGGTCGCAAAGTTCAAGGGGGCCGAATACTTTCGCAAGGCACTGTAGCTTCATTCATTATTGCTCTTTTCTAATAAAACAGGGGCTGGCTGCATTTTGACACAGCTACTCAGAGCCATTGTCTGGATGAGCGGTCCATTTTCAAGGTCTAGAACCACAGAGAATGGAAAGGGTTGTGTTTTGGGCAGACAAAGGCTGTTCTGCACTGCTCCTTTGGGGGAGAAGAATCCATGGAAAGGTGGTTCTGTCTTTGCATGTGAACAGTCCAAAGTTGGAGCAGACAGCTGCAAACGCGAGGCGTGTGGGATATGAGCCCCTCCGCTGCCAGGCCCTCTCAGCCAGGCAAACCCCCACGGTGCCCGGCTCTCTCCTACAGCTCAGCCAGCATTCCAGTATTTGCTTTTCAACAACGAGGGAGCGAGAGAGAAGAGCACAAACAAATTCAGTACCAAAACAAAAGGGAAACAAAAGCAGCCACGTCCAGCTGAGACCTTGGGGGAATTTGCTCTCTCCAACTAACAGTCCAGCGCTCCAAATGGCTCACAATGGCCAATTAGGCTGAGAGGATTACTCTCTCTGACCACTCTCTCTCTCACTCTGCCGTATGGACATCGCTGTCCTCAAGGGACACACTCATGTCTGAGAAGAACAGCAGAAATTAAGAACACAGAAACAGAATGAGAGAGACTATATGCTTTCATAATGAGGACAATGTGTAATATACTGTAGTATCTAACTGTGTGTGACAGCCATGGTTATTTTGTCTTCATTCTTATTCCTATTTGTTTTTTCAATTTTTTTTGAAATTAGGTTCAGTTTCAGTTAGTTTTCCGACTTAATTTACTGTTTTTATTCAGTTTTAGTTTGATAAATACATTTCAGTTTCCTTTTTATAGTATTTACTTCTAGTGTTAAGGACAGAAAGTAGCATAGGAGGATAGGAGCCATTTATGTGATGTAAGTATACTGAACAAAAATAAAACGTAACATGCAACAATTTCAAAGATATTACTGAGTTACAGTTCATATTGGCCTTTTATTGTCCTCAGCACAAGATGCACCTGTGTAATGATCATGCTGTTTAATCAGCTTCTTGGTTTGCCACACCTGTCAGGTGGATGGATTATCTTGGGTTTGGCAGATGGCAAGAGAATGCTACCTGCCCGAATGCATCGTACCAACTGTAAAGTTTGGTGGACGGGGAATAATAGTCTGGGGCTGTTTTTCATGGTTTGGGCTAGGCCCCTTAGTTCCAGTGCAGAAAAATCTTAATGCTACACCATACAATGACATTCTAGACCATTGTGTGCTTCTAACTTTGTGGCAACAGTTTGGGGAAGGCCCTTTCCTGTCTCAGCATGACAATGCCCCCGTGCGCAAAGCAAGTCCATGCAGAAATGGGTTGTCGAGATTGGTGTGGAAGAACTTGACTGGCCTGCACAGAACCCTGACCTCAACTCCATTGAACACCTTTGGGATGAATTGGAACACCTCTGTCAAGCCCTAATCGCCCAACAGCAAGTCCCCGCAGCTGTGTTCCAACATCTAGTGGAAAGCCTTCCCAGAAGAGTGGAGGCTGTTATAGCAGCAAAGGGCGGACCAACCATATATTAATGCCCACCCATGATTTTGGAATGAGATGAGGTGTCCACATACTTTTGGTCATATAGTATACTACTTTGTGTCTGGCAGAGATGTTTACCTGTGTCCTAACTGAAGCAGGTACTTGTCCAGACATGTATACTGGAACATTGGTACATTGTGAAAACGCAACGCGTCTCTCTAGAGCAGTGAGCGGGGTGGGGGCCACCCCCCCAAAAAACTGAAATCTTCATGAGGGACCGCAGTGGCTCGCGGGTTTGGGGACCCACATCCATACCCACACATGCAGTCGTAGCCGGCCCTAGCCTTTTGGGGGCCCTAAGTAATTTGATTGTTTTAGAGTTCATTTCCTGCAATTCTACATATTTTGCAATGGGTTGGAGAAAAGATTTTGTAGTTGTATCACTCATTTCATGCAATTCTACAAATGTTGCTATAGGGTGGAAATGTTTTTTTGTTGTTGCAGTTTTTAATATGATATCTGTGTGAGAGTGATTAAAAAAAACCTATCCCCCATGGCCCCTGGTCGGTAATTTGGCCATGATTACTACAAGTTTAGCTCGCTGGCCACTAGACTAATTTCCCAATCTAAAAAATGTTAGCGACAGTTGCCCATCCCTGGTCTAGAGAGACTAGACAGCAAGTGATGATGCACAAGCTAGGCCTATTTAAAAACATTGTCATCTCCTGGCAGCATTTACCTGCCAGATTCAGCAACTTGAAAACCTGGCAGGTCCATACTACAGAGTTGCGAAAGTATTCGGCCCCCTTGAACTTTGCAACCTTTTGCCACATTTCAGGCTTCAAACATAAAGATATAAAACTGTATTTTTTTGTGAAGAATCAACAACAAGTGGGACACAATCATGAAGTGGAACGACATTTATTGGATATTTAAAACTTTTTTAACAAATCAAAAACTGAAAAATTGGGCGTGCAAAATTATTCAGCCCCCTTAAGTTAATACTTTGTAGCGCCACCTTTTGCTGCGATTACAGCTGTAAGTCGCTTGGGGTATGTCTCTATCAGTTTTGCACATCGAGAGACTGACATTTTTTCCCATTCCTCCTTGCAAAACAGCTCGAGCTCAGTGAGGTTGGATGGAGAGCATTTGTGAACAGCAGTTTTCAGTTCTTTCCACAGATTCTCGATTGGATTCAGGTTTGGACTTTGACTTGGCCATTCTAACACCTGGATATGTTTATTTTTGAACCATTCCATTGTAGATTTTGCTTTATGTTTTGGATCATTGTCTTGTTGGAAGACAAATCTCCGTCCCAGTCTCAGGTCTTTTGCAGACTCCATCAGGTTTTCTTCCAGAATGGTCCTGTATTTGGCTCCATCCATATTCCCATCAATTTTAACCATCTTCCCTGTCCCTGCTGAAGAAAAGCAGGCCCAAACCATGACGCTGCCACAGCCATGTTTGACAGTGGGGATGGTGTGTTCAGGGTGATGAGCTGTGTTGCTTTTACGCCAAACATAGCGTTTTGCATTGTTGCCAAAAAGTTCAATTTTGGTTTCATCTGACCAGAGCACCTTCTTCCACATGTTTGGTGTGTCTCCCAGGTGGCTTGTGGCAAACTTTAAACAACACTTTTTCTGGATATCTTTAAGAAATGGCTTTCTTCTTGCCACTCTTCCATAAAGGCCAGATTTGTGCAATATACGACTGATTGTTGTCCTATGGACAGAGTCTCCCACCTCAGCTGTAGATCTCTGCAGTTCATCCAGAGTAATCATGGGCCTCTTGGCTGCATCTCTGATCAGTCTTCTCCTTGTATGAGCTGAAAGTTTAGAGGGACGGCCAGGTCTTGGTAGATTTGCAGTGGTCTGATACTCCTTCCATTTCAATATTATCGCTTGCACAGTGCTCCTTGGGATGTTTAAAGCTTGGGAAATCTTTTTGTATCCAAATCCGGCTTTAAACTTCTTCACAACAGTATCTCGGACCTGCCTGGTGTGTTCCTTGTTCTTCATGATGCTCTCTGCGCTTTTAACGGACCTCTGAGACTATCACAGTGCAGGTGCATTTATACAGAGACTTGATTACACACAGGTGGATTGTATTTATCATCATTAGTCATTTAGGTCAACATTGGATCATTCAGAGATCCTCACTGAACTTCTGGAGAGAGTTTGCTGCACTGAAAGTAAAGGGGCTGAATAATTTTGCACGCCCAATTTTTCTGTTTTTGATCTGTTAAAAAAGTTTGAAATATCCAATAAATGTCGTTCCACTTCATGATTGTGTCCCACTTGTTGTTGATTCTTCACAAAAAAATACAGTTTTATATCTTTATGTTTGAAGCCTGAAATGTGGCAAAAGGTCGCAAAGTTCAAGGGGGCCGAATACTTTCGCAAGGCACTGTAAGTTTTCAACTAAATTCATGCAAGCATTGAGGAGCAGGGTACAGAAGCAATCTTTACCCATTGAAGCCAGTGCAGCCAAGCCTGATTTCAAGCAATAACGATACACATACCTGTAGTTAAAACGTGTTGTATTATAACTGAATTACAGCTCCCGCCCAAATGTTGTGAATGACACATGTTAATACAGTATTCATTTCATAGTCAACAGTCATCTCCATTATACTCAAAAGTAATTTCAATTTCAACCAGTGAATGCTAGCAATGCCTAGCAATTCTACCCGGGATAAACAAATAAGGACACCACAATAAAGTAAGTAAGTATACTATATACATGATCAGTTCCAGTACCATATTTCAACGAGCAGGGATACTGGAACAATAGAGGTAGGTATGTATAGGTTTGACTCGGCATCAGGATATGATAAACAGAGTAGCAGCAGAGTGTATAATGATTGCATGTGAGGGGGTGTGTGTGTGAAGAGTCAGTATAAATGTATGTGCATACTATGTGTGTGACCAAACTATGGAGTGAGTGTTTGTATGTGTAATGAAGTATCAGTGTGCAGAGTGTGTAGGGCCCTGTGAGTGTGCATAGAGACGGCGCAAAAAAAATGAATAAATACAAAGGTCAACTCAGATAGTCCGTGTAGCCATTTTGTTAGCTATGGCATGGAGATAAAAGCTCCTCAGGAGCCTGTTGGTGTCCGACTTGATGCACCGGTACCGCTTGGAGTTGGCGGTCCTGGATGGCAAGGAGCTTGGCCCCAGTGATGTACTGGGCTGTCTGCACCACCCTCTGTAGCTCCATGCGATCGAGGGCAGTGATATTGCCATACCAAGCAGTGATGCAGCCAGTCAAGACGCTCTCAGTGGTACAGCTGTAGAATATTTTGAGGATTTGAGGGCCAATGGCAAATCTGTTCAACCTCCTGAAGGGGAAGAGGCGCTGTCACACCTTAATGACTGTGCGTGAGCCTGAACAATTTTCAATTCTTAGTGATTTGGACACAACTTGACGCTCTCAACCTGCTCCATTGCATCCCCATCGATGTGGATGGGGGCGTGCTCCCCCCCTTTCCTGTAGTCCACGAACAGTTCCTTGGTCTTACTGACATTTAGTTTGTTAACAAACTATAGTTTTGGCAAGTCGGTTAGGACATCTACTTTGTTCATGACACAAGTAATTGTTGCAACAATTGTTTCACTTATAATTCACTGTATCACAATTCCAGTGAGTCAGAAGTTTACATACACTAAGTTGACTGTGCCTTTAAACAGCTTGGAAAATTCCAGAACATTATGTCATGGCTTTAGAAGCTTCTGAGGTGTACCTGTGGATGTACAGTGGGGCAAAAAAGTATTTAGTCAGCCACCAATTGTGCAAGTTCTCCCACTTAAAAAGATGAGAGGCCTGTAATTTTCATCATAGGTACACTTCAACTATGACAGACAAAATGAAAATACCAGCAACAGTGTGTGAAAACCTTGTGAAGACTTACAGAAAATGTTTGACCTCTGTCATTGCCAACAAAGGGTATATAACAAAGTATTGAGATAAACTTTTGTTATTGACCAAATACATATTTTCCACCATAATTTGCAAATAAATTCATTAAAAATCCTACAATGTGATTTTCTGGATTTATTTTTCTCATTTTGTCTGACATCAGTCAGGAAGTTAAAGCTTGGTCGCAAATGGGTCTTCCAAATGGACAATGACCCCAAACATACTTCCAAAGTTGTGGCAAAATGGCTTAAGGACAACAAAGTCAAGGTATTGGAGTGGCCATCACAAAGCTCTGACCTCAATCCTATAGAAAATGTGTGGGCAGAACTGAAAAAGCGTGTGTGAGCAAGGTGACCTGCAAACCTGATTCAGTTACACCAGCTTTGTCAGGAGGAATGGGACAAAATTCACCTAACTTATTGTGGGAGGAATTATTGAGTAGCTTGGATGAATAAGGTGCCCAGAGTAAACTGCCTGCTACTCAGGCCCAGAAGCTAAGATATGCACATTATTAGTGGATAGAAAACACTCTGAAGTTTCTAAAACTGCTTGAATGATGTATGTGAGTATAACAGAACTCATATGGCAGGCAAAAACCTGAGGAAAAAATCCAACCAGGAAGTGGGAAATCTGCGGTTTGTAGTTTTTCAACTCATTGCCTATCGAATATACAGTGTCTATTGGGTCATATTGCACTACCTGAGGCTTCCATGCGATGTCAACAGTCTTTAGAACTTTGTTTCAGGTTTCTACTATGAAGGAGGGGGTAATGAGAGCTCTTTCAATCAGGTGTCTGGCATGAGCTGATCACGCGCGCTCCCGTGAGAGCGTCCTGCCATTGCATTTCTAAAGACAAAGGAATTCTCCAGTTGAAACATTATTGAAGATTTATGTTAAAAACATCCTAAAGATTGATTCTCTACATTGTTTGACATGTTTCTACGAACTGTAATAGAATTTGACTTTTCATCTGACCTGCGCATCGTGAATTTGGATTTGTGATTTCAAGGCGCGAACAAAAAGGAGGTATTTGGACATAAATTATGGACTTTATCGAACAAAACAGACATTTATTGTGGAACTGGGATTCCTGGGAGTGCATTCTGATGAAGATCATCAAAAGGTAAGTGAATATTTATAACGCTATTTCTGACTTCACAACATGGCGGATATCTGTATGGCTTGTTTTTGTGTTTGAGCGCCGTACTCAGATTATTGCATGGTGTGCTTTTCGGTAAAGCTTTTTTGAAATCTGACACAGCGGTTGCATTAAGGAGAAGTTTATCTAAAGTTCCATGCATAACACTTGTATTTTCATCAACATTTATGATGAGTATTTCTGCAATGCAGTATTTCTGATGTGGCTCTCTGCAAAATCACCGGATGTTTTGGAAGCAAAACATTACTGAACGTAAAGTGCCAATGTAAACTGACATTTTTGGGTATAAATGTGAACTTTGTCGAACAAAACATACATGTATTGTGTAACATGAAGTCCTATGAGTGTCATCTGATGAAGATCATCAAAGGTTAGTTAATAATTTCTCTCTTTCTGCTTTTTGTGACTCCTCTCTTTGGCTCGAAAAATGGCGGTGTTTTTCTGTGACTAGGTACTGACCTAACATAATCGTTTGGTGTGCTTTCGTCGTAAAGCCTTTTTGAAATCAGACACTGTGGTGGGATTAACAACACGTTTGTCTTTAAAATGGTGTAAAATACTTGTATGTTTGAGGAATTTTATTTATGAGATTTCACTGGCTGTTGTCATATCGATCCCGGTAGTGGGATCTAAGCCATAAGAAGTTTTAATAAAAGGCAATGCTACCAAATACTAATTGAGTGTATGTAAACTTCTGACCCACTGGGAATGTGATGAATGAAATAAAAGTTTAAATAAATAATTCTCTCTACTATTATTCTGACATTTCACATTCTTAAAATAAAGTGGTGATCCTAACTGACCTAAACCAGGGAATTTTTACTAGGATTAAATGTCAGAAATTGTAAAAAACTGAGATTAAATGTAGTTGGCTAAGGTGTATGTAAACTTCCGACTTCAACTGTAGTGTCCTGGTAGCATTACATAGTATTTTACATTAAATAGCATTACACAGATGTCTTAAAGAGAGCCAGAGAGAACAAGATGAGTGATAGGGATGGAGCCAGATTGAGGTGCCTTAAGAAAGTATTCATACCCTCTTGACTTATTTCACATTGTGTTACAGCCTGAATTCAAAATATAAATTTTTTCTCACCCTGCTACACACAATACCCCATAATGACAAAGTGAACACATGTCTTAAGACATTTTTGCAAATTGATTGAAAATTAAATAAGACATTCACACCCCTGAGTCAATACTTTGGAGAAGCACTTTGGTGGCGAATACAGCGGTGAATCTTTTTGGGTAAGTATCAGAGCTTTGCACACATGGATTGTACAATATTTGCCCATTATTCTTTAAAAATTATTCAAACTCCGTCAAGTTCATTCTTGATCATCGCTTGACAGCCATTTTCAAGTCTTGCCATAGATTTTCAAGACGATTTAAGTAAAAAATTTAACTAGGCCACTCAGGAATATTCAATGTCGTCTTGGTAAGCAACTTCAGTGTAGATTTGGCCCTGTGTTTGAGGTTATTGTCCTGCTAAAAGGTGAATTTGTCTCCCAGTGTCTGTTGGAAAGCAGACTAAACCAGATTTTCCTCTAGGATTTTGCCTGTGCTTATACTGCAGGTGTATTCAGTTTCTTTTTATCCTGAAACTCCCTCCTCCTTGCCAATGACAAGCATACCCATAACTTGATGCAGCCTGAGCGGTTTCCTTTCTCTCCGGCAACTGAGTTATGAAGGACGCTTGTACCTTTGAAGTGAATGGGTGTATTGATACACCACCATCCAAAGCCAAATTAATAACTTCACCATGCTCAAAGGGAGGTCTGTTTTTTTTTTTTTTTACACATCTACCAATCAGTGCCCTTTTTTGAGAGGCATTGAAAAATCTCCCTGGTCTTTGTGGTTTAATCTGTGCTTGAAATTCACTAGTCGATTGAGGGACCTTACAGATAATTGTATGTGTGGTGTACAAAAAAAATCAGGTTAACCACTATTATTGAACATGTGTCCATGCAACTTACTATGCGATTTGTGAAGCATATTTTTACTCCTGAACTTATTTAGGCTTGCCATAACAAAGGGGTTGAATACTTATTGACTCAAGACATCAACTTTATTAATTTCAAAAAATGTCTACAAGCAAAATTCCACTTTGACATTATGGGGTCAGTGACCCAAAATATTAATTTAATACATTTTAAATTCAGGCTATAACAGAACAAAATGTGGAAAAAGTAAAGGGGTGTAAATACTTTGATGTAAATTGGATTATACAATCATTCACACTTCTCTCCCTCCAATTACCATATCCCCTGCTGAAGCCAACAAAAACTCTACCTCTTCACCTACAAAGATGTCCTCAGTGCTGCCAGGTCCACCTACTTCACCAACATCATCAACATCTCCAAAAAGAACTAGGACTCTTCTCCACTGTCAGCAAACTACTTCCGCCCGGCAACGACACCGTCGCTACTCCCTCCATTGAACTCTGCAACTAATTTCTTCAGTTTTTCCAAGGACAAGATCACCAAAATAAACTTGTCACTGACTGATCAATCTTCCTCAGCTGCCCCTCCCCGTCAACCTCCCAACCGTCACCCATGAAAACACAGCTTTCCACATCGATGGGGATGCAGCTTTCCGAATTCACCCCCATTGACTCTCCTTCTATCACAAAACTACAACTTGCTACCTGGATCCCCCTCCACACGGTTCTCATCAAAGCCTGCCTGCTCTCCGTCCATATATACAGAACATCCACCTCTCCCATGGAACTGTCCCCTCTAACTACAAAACAGCTGCAGTCACCCCTATCTTGAAAATGCGGGGACTGGACACCAACATCCTCAATAAATTTTGCCCCATTTCCAACCTTCCTTGCCAAAACTCGAACAGACTGTTGCCTCCCAATTACAAACCCACCTGATATGCAACAACCTATTCAAGCCCCTCTAGTTTGGTTTCCACCCCCTCCACAGTACTGAAACTGCACTCCTCAACGTTGTCGATGACCTCCTTACCTCTGCTGGTGCTGGTGCCCTCAACACCCTGATTCTCCTTGACCGGAGTGCCGCATTTGACAGTGAGCCATCAGATCCTCCTCACCAGGACACTCAGGCTTGAAGGTCTGGGTGTTGAGGGCACTGTATTCTCCTGGCCTCAATCGTACCTCATAAACCGGACCCACTACATGTCCCTCAATGGCCACACCTCAGACTCAGCTAGTTAGACAGGGTGTCCCCCAGGGATCTTACTATTCATCTACAATGCCCCCCTTGGTCAGATCCTCTGTCACGTAAACCTCGACTTCCCCTGCTATACCGATGGCACCCAGATCTACTTCAGCACCAAATCACTCCTCAACCCACATTGAATCATGCCTCTCTGCCATAAAAACATGGATGCAACAAAACTTCCTCAAGCAATACAGTGATAAAACAGAACTCCTCCTCATACTGCAGATACCAAATCCACCCTCACCCCCTCTCTCTCTCTGCACGTAACCTTTGCATCATCCTGGACTCCACCCTCTCCTTTGACCTCCACATAAGACAGACTGTCAAATCCTGATTCTTACACCTTGGGAACATGGCCAAAGTCAGGTCTTCCATCTCCTGTCCTGGCGCTGAAACCCTCATACATGCATTCATCTCCTCCAGTCTACTGCAACTCACGACTCCCTCCAGCCATCCATGACTTAGTCCATCACCATCTTTCAGTCCCTCTTAAAGCCCCACTTCTTCCACATGGCCTACCCTTCAGCGGCCCCCCCTCCCCCTCCAGAGACACACACTCTCTTCCACACCACACACTCTCACACTGATCCATCACGCGCTTTCCCTTCCTTGAGCCCACTCTGCTTTGTTTCAGGTTTTTGTTTGGTCTGGCGTTTTGTTTTGACTACTGTTTCTTGGTTCACTTCTACAATTGTAACACGACTTTCAGTCCTGAAAAGCGCTATACAAGTCCCATGACCTATTATTACTGTGACCATGGGCAGGAATATGCTGAATCATTAGGCTCCAACCGTCACAGTTCTCTCTCAGACAAAAGCAGACAGACAGGCCTCCAGTGGAGCTTATCAGACGAGAAAGTAAGCCTTAAACTGATGAAGTGCCTGTCTGTCTTTCTCTCTCGGTCTCTCCTTCTTGCTCTCTCTCAGAGAAAAGAGAAAGTGTGTACCACAGGAGAAACACAATGCCAGGTAAACTAGGCCCACTCTGCATGGCAATCAGACCGTAATCAACGCAGTCTGAAATTGCACATGAGATTGGTGTGAAGACGAAGGCTGATGGCTTACTCTACGGCTCGGTTTCTCTGTTCACCAAGCAGGGGCTCTGCTGGTGGCGTTGATGTGACGGGCCAGTTCATGTCACACAATGAAGCCGAGAGCTTTTGACACATCATAAGCTTTGAAGAGAAAAGTGTTTGGAGACGAGAGGCAGATCTGTGAGGCCCTGGCTGTGTGGAGGTATGTGTCTATTCAGTCTGTCTGGCTTGACATCATCAGTCAGGGACCAGCTTATAAAGGAAACAAGAGACAGAGCCCAATTGTCTGTAACCCTTCTCCCCTCCTCCTCTCATATATCCTAATCAGCAACACACAGGTGAACCCATGAAAAATGAGTTGCATTTCTCTCATGCCTATATTTCCCTGGAACTACATAAGTCAGCATCCAGCATCCTGTTTTTTTTGGAGAACATTACTTTAAATGTATCACGCCTTTCCATGTTCTGTAGATGACTCTAGAACCTGTCAATGTTATGTATTTATAATTTCTAGTCCAAGAAAACCACAAATCCTCTTTTTCTCAGCAACAACCCTCTGTGGTAAAGTAGAAAACCAGGGGAAAAACACAGAACTATTTCTATGGGGAAACCCTCTCCATCCTCATCCCTACTCCCTCACCTTTTAGCTGGTGTCCCTAAATCCCCCCTACCAAGGAACCCAGCCAAACCCACTAATAGGGAAGGCTGTCCCGGCCACAGTGACTGTCCATTCCACTGAACCCTTTGAGTCACATGTCCCCAAGTGCTAGTGTGTCATCGTCCATCGGAGAAGAGAGGCCACAAAGACACAGTGATACACGTGACATCCCCCATTACAATATGGACACTCACAAACAAGCCGGTTGTGAATCATAGACAAAGAAATGGCGCTTTGAAGTGCATTTAGATTACAAAGGATTGAATAAGATGATGTTCCATCACTATATCCTAAATGGGATGCATTCTGTGATCTCTGACTTAGACTTAGCATTGCTTTTTACTGCAATGTTAGGATCAATGTCAAATAATCATATTAATTACTTTAGGTGAAAGACATCATACAGACTACTGAATTCAACTTAATGAACAGAATATGGACTTAGTATTCTGGGTACACAATACTGTGCCATAATTACACACAATATCAACCACACACACACATCCAGTACATTAGTCCTCTTCACCCTAACTCAAAGTTACTGCAGGAAGTAAAAAGAAAAAAAACATGTTATGTATCACAATTTCTCCATAGAAAAAAACTCCCCTAGGCAACAGAAATGTTTGTGCATTTACATAAACATGAATATACATGCATCAATGCAAGTTTGAGCAAACAGAGTCCACCCTGATACAGGGTACAGGGTTGGAACATGAGAAGCTATTAAGCCTTAATGCTCAAATCAGTTTTGTCTTTCAAATCTGTTTTGGACTACTGACGGTCCAAAAAAGGAAGTTACAAGTGTCCAAATCAGATGTGTATGTTCAGACAGCAGTCATTTGCTGACATGGTTATGTTAGTTGGCATAGTAACAATGGGTGTGTGCGCAGTGGTGTAGGCTTATTGGTGGTGATCCTGCTTCCTAATTCAGTGTTGCCATCTTACCGACTTTGTCGCTATATTTAGTGAGTATTCAGACCTCTCTAGTGACACATTTTCAAAAAAATGAATAACGACAAATCTAGCTACTTTTTCTGCTGCTATTGGAGACTTTTGGAGACTGACGTGAAAGCACATACCGTGGGTCCCACCGCTGTCCCAAAGCACTCACAGGTAGCCCAGTCCTCGCGCAGTAGTCCCTCCCAGCCGCAGTCAGAGCAGGAGATGTTCACCCCTCCATGGGATGTAAATGTAAAATGTTTTGTCTAAAATAAATCACTAAGCAAAAATAAATCACTGCATTTGACTCACACAGCCTCAGTCACTTACTCACCTTGTCCACTGTGTGTGCCTCTGTGACATAAGCTAAACATCTAGCTGGCTCAGTCTAAAGTGTACACTCAAAAATACAGAAAGGAGTGGGAATCAAACCCTGACTTCAAAGGCTGGTTGAAGCCGTTTATTGGAGATGATACACAGGCATACTGCCTGTATTGTAAGGCTGATTTCTACGCCAAACTTAGTGATGTAAAAAAAATACCTAACTCAAAAACATACTCAAAAGGCAAAGCTTTATAACAGTTCCACCCAAAACAAGCTGCCATTTATGGTTAAAAATAATTTACTCTGCAAAAAAAGGCTGAGGCGGCGCAGTGGTTAAGGGCGCTGTACTGCAGCGCCAGCTGTGCCATCAGAGACTTTGGGTTCGCACCCAGGCTCTGTAGTAACCGGCCGCGTGGGGCGACACACAATTGGCCTAGCGTCGTTCGGGTTAGGGAGGGCTTGGCCTGTAGGGATGTCCTTGTCTCATCGCGCACCAGCGACTCCTGTAGCGGGGCCGGGCGCAGTGCGCGTTAACCAAGGTTGCCAAGTGCACAGTGTTTCCTCCGACAGATTGGTGCGGCTGGCTTCCGGGTTGGATGTGGGTTGTGTATTGGAGGATGCATGACTTTCAACCTTCGTCTCTCCCGAGCCCGTACGGGAGTTGTAGCGATGAGACAAGATAGTAGCTTCTAAAAACAATTGGATACCACGAAATTGGGGAGAAAAGGGGGTAAAAAAAAAAAAAAAAAGGGCTGAGGCCACCATGGCATTAGCTATCGCTGACCGCTGTTCCATGCTGGCATGTGATCACATTGAAGCATGTAGAGCTGCTTTCTCAGACTCCACTGCTGCTACCCACTTGAAAATGCACATGACAAAGTGCACAGAAATGATTAATGGTGTTCTAGCACCATACTTTGTGAAAAAGTTGGTCGCAGATGTGGGTGACCAGTTTCAGCCTCCTCCTCCAACCTGGGGGTTGTGATAAGGTACTTTAGTGACACCAAGTAGACAATTGTATCAACATTTCTGGGGCTTGTTGAGTTGGAGGGAGGAGATGCCAAATCTATAGCCCGTGCTGTTGTGGCTTACCTCGAGAAGTGTTGTCTTAAAAAAGAGAAACTCCTGGGGATAAGGACTGACAATGCCTCTTATGACGGGGATTAACAATGGGGTCCATAAAGTGCTGAAGGAGGAGTATGGCCTCAAATATCTGGTTGTTATTCGCTGTGTGTGCCACTCTCTGCAGCTTGCTCATTTGTAGTTCTAAACATATTTAGAGTGTTTTTTTACTCACTTTTTGTCTCTTCCACAACGTTATTCCTCTCTCCTACAGCGTCCATCACAATTACATAAACATGGCCAATTATGCAAATTTGGCGATGGCATCATTTAGCGACTTTTAGGACAGCCAATTGCTCCTTTCCTTACTGAGGAGTTGGCAACACTGCTTTCTATCACTCAGAAGTTATGTAGCAAGCTAAGGTGACAAGAATGTCTGCCATGGACATTGCCCAGTTGCTTTGAACATTCAAAATCATAGTGTAAGAACACTTTTAAAGCCTCAAAGGATAAGATACAACTTTCAAAACAAGTCCTTTTTGGCCACAGCAGTCAACTAGCTAGCCGTTTAGCTTTCTAGCACATTCCCTAATGTGTTTGTAAACAATTAACAAGCTAGTTAGCCACATGTTCTTGTCAAAACTGTCAACAGAGTAGCTAGCAAGCAACAAGATATGCCGAATAACAGTCTAAAAACCACTTGAGGGCAAATAAATCATATTTAGACAAGTCACACGGCCAGAAATCAGACGTTTGGTGAAGTTTTATGTCACCCGCAAGCAGTTAACCTGTGTCTGAGGACTCAAAAAAAGCAATGACGAACTCCTCCATCTGACAGACCCGGTGCAGTGACCCCCCCACCCCTCTCAGCTCATAAATTCTCTCAGCTCGCTACACTAAAGCCGTGTTCACATTGGCAATTTGAAGTGACTCAAATCCTATATTTGCATATCCGATTCAACTCTGTTCTTTTTCCTGCAGTCTGAACATCCAAAAGGCACATGGAATCTGATATTTCAAGCCACATTTGAAATGTGTGTGTGTATGGATCTGTCAGACAGAGGGGGTCCGTCACCTCTTTTTTGATTGAGTCCTCAGACACACGCAAACACAGACAGAGAGGATGACTGCTTGCGGACGCCATAAAACTTCACCACGTTCTGTTCGACAGGAGCAACAGCCAGGAGCGAGCGTGAGGGGTTGACTGATATTCAGAGTAGTGGAATGGGTGAGGCTCGTCCACTATGAGAGATGTGACATTGATGGGTCCTGGTCGTCTGGTAAGTTTGAGGATTTCTTGACACTGGAGCAGGGTTCCTCGAGATTGTCCACCTACTCTCACCCCCTGGAGGTAGCACATTCAGGGGTGTCATGCACCCCGAAAATCCAACAGGGCACAAAGTATGTGAGGACGGCTGGTGGGCTCTTTACACTTTTCAATTTTCACTGAAAAATGTATCTTTGCTAAAATATTATTGATAATTTCGCCCTCCCTTGAACCACAGTAGGAATTAGGGGAGCTAATGAGTCAGTCAGAGCAGAGCAGGGGCCTTGTCACAAAGGTTTAGCAAAATAAACTTACAACTTTGACGAACATTGAGACAAAACAATTCAACGCAACCCCGAGGAGATGCCAAATGAAAACGAGGAACATCAGAGCTGCTTTTATGTTTTTCAAACTTGTTTATTTAGATCTTTGGAGAAAACTTACTTTTCAGAACTTAACCTTTGTAATGCATTCAAGTGAAAATCAAAACACCCAGTAATCACCCTAGCTGTTTGCTGCTACAATGTTTCCATGAAACACACACACACACACACACACAAATTAGATTAAGTTGACCTAGCATTGATGGATATCACAGGCAGCTCTAACACCCCTGAGGTATCAAGCAACAACCTGATCAGTCGAATAATCACATCAAGCTTCGGTTTCCTGCTGGAGGGAAAAAGTCTACATTCTCTAGGCAGCGTAGGAGGGCTTTGAACCGAGGGACGTTGAGGGACGTGTCCTGGTCACTAACAAGGCTAGATGCATGATCTCCAAACTCAAGGAACCTTGAGCATGGACTCTAACAAAATGAGCTAATTAAGACCAAAGCAGGGAGTTAGTGAGGAGTTCTGCTCCTTGCCTCCTGAGAGGCATACAGGACAGATACTGTGTCCTGGTGGTCATCGATCTGACTCAGTTACCCTACTACATGGAACAGGTCATTAATACTCTGTCTCTTAGAAACAAACATGCACTTGCACACGGTTGCATATACACAAATTCATGCACCCACCCACACAGTTGCAAACGCACCTGCCATAGATTACACAGGTAGGATGGGAGTCGATTCATGAATGAATACGGAAAGTTTTCAGACCCCTTGACTTTTTCAACATTTTGTTACTTTACAGCCTTATTCTAAAATGAAATATATTTTTTAAAATGTTTTGGGGGGATTTTTGCAAAATAAAAAATAAGTATTCACACCCTTCGCTATGACACTCGAAATTCAGCTAAGGTGCAATGACTCTATAAACCCATCAGAGAGCTGATCAAAACCAACTCACCACATTACTTGAACACGACTGTTGTATCTGGAGGATACATCAGAGTAGCTGGATTACATGGTGTATTTTCAACTATACCCATGTCCCATAGATCTTTATCCACTACTTTAGTCACGTCCATAGCTTGATAATGGGATATATACACCCACACACAAACACATATGTGTTTGTACACACATATATATATATATATATACACACATATATATACACATATATACACACATATATATATATATATATATATATATATACACATATACACACATATATACACACACATATATACACACACACACACACATATATATATATATATATATATATATATATACACACACACACACACATATATCTCTCCAATCCAAAGTTAAATCTAGAATTGGCTTCCTATTTCGCAACAAAGCATCCTTCACTCATGCTGCCAAACATACCCTCGTAAAACTGACCATCTTACCGATCCTCGACTATGGCGATGTCATTTACAAAATAGCCTCCAACACCCTGCTCAACAAATTGGATGCAGTCTATCACAGTGCCATCCGTTTTGTCACCAAAGCCCATTATACTACCCACCATTGCGACCTGTACGCTCTCGTTGGCTGGCCCTCGCTTCATACTCGTCGCCAAACCCACTGACTACAGGTCATCTACAAGACCCTGCTAGGTAAAGTCCCGCCTTATCTCTGCTCGCTGGTCACCATAGCTGCACCCACCCGTAGCACGCATTCCAGTTTGTATATCTCACTTGTCACCCCCAAAGCCAATTCCTCCTTTGGCCGCCTCTCCTTCCAGTTCTCTGCCGCCAATGACTGAAACGAACTACAAAAATCTCTGAAACTGGAAACACTTATCTCCCTCACAAGCTTTAAGCACCCGCTGTCAGAGCAGCTCACAGATCACTGCACCTGTACATAGCCCAAACAACTACCTCTTCCCCTACTGTATTTATTTAGCTCCTTTGCACCCCAGTATTTCTACTTTGCACACTCATCTGTCAAATCTACCATTCCAGTGTTTTTAATTGCTTTATTGTATTTATTGCCTTTACCTCCTTTATCTCACCTCACCTCATTTGCTCACATTGTATATAGACTTATTTTTCTACTGTATTATTGACTGTATGTTTGTTTTACCCAATGTGTTGTTGAAGATGTGTTATATGTGTCGAACTGCTTTGCTTTATCTTGGCCAGGTCGCAGTTGTAAATAAGAACTTGTTCTCAACTTGCCTACCTGGTTAAATAAAGGTGAAATAAAATAAAATTAAAATAAGATTTTCTTGTTGTTGTTCAGACCAATTCATCCGGGTCACGGCACCAAGTGTTAACAGTTGATGTTATTCTTCAATAACACAAACTCCAAAGAAAATCAGGGGGAAAAAAATAGGTTTATTTGAGAAGGACAAATCATAGATGTTATGCTAGGAGGGAGATGTTCAAACTCCCCTGTCCTCAGCTTTTCTCCACAGAACAAAGTAACAGGATGCCATTTATAACACCCCACCCTAGCCTGGGGTTAACCAATCAGAAGTCCTTGCTGTACAACTGGGCCAATGGCCAAATAACAAGTATCCTTCCCCAGACGCAATGTACAGAACATAGCTCTGAGTTCAGGACTGACATTCCACAGATTCTAAACAGCTGTTGAACTGAAACCCAACTCCTGTTTACATGTACTAATGGTCAATAGGGAATTGTCATATACTTACTTTAGTACTCTTGTCCTCTCATCCTATGCATTGTGTATTTATCTTCAAAATATTCTTGTAACTGTGACAAGTTCTTGAGGCCCATTGTCGTGCCATTCATCCGCCATCATCACCTCATGTTTCAGCCTGGTAATGCACGGCCCCATGTTGCAAGGATCTGTACACAATTCATGGAAGCTGAAAATGTCCCAGTTCTTCCATGGCCTGCATACTCAGACATGTCACCCATTGAACATGTTTGGGATGCTCTGGATTGACGTGCACCACAGCATGTTCCAGTTCCCACCAATTTCGCACAGCCATTGAAGAGGAGTGGGACAACATTCCACAGGCCAGTCAACAGCCGCATGAGTTGCATGAGACAAATGGTGGTCACACCAGATACTGACAGGTTTTCTGATGTACTCCCCTACCATTTTTTTTTAAGGTTTCTGTGACCAACAGATGCATATCTGTATTCCCAGTCAAGTGAAATCCATAGATTAGGGCATCATTTATTTATGTCAATTGACTGATTCCCTTATATGAACTCATATGTAACTCTGTATGAATCTTAGAGAAATTGTTGCATGTTGCGTTTAATTTTTTTTGCATCACCATACCTACCAGGTGCGCTCAAGCAGTCCCAGCCCCCATTGCAGCAGTTGTACTTTAATGCAGTCAGGTTTACGCTGCAACCTTCCCCTTTAGTTAATTCCTGCTGGCATCTCCAACAGCACCTTATATGAGGAGGTGCAGTGCTTTCAGACTCTATAAAATAAACAAATCACTCCCATGTTGCCACTGCTCCTGACTTATTACTTTCCTGAGCCCTACACACACCCTCCACCACGCCTTTACACACACATGCGCACACACACACAGACAAACACACACACAATGAGGAAATGAAATGTAGTGTGCCGGGCACCCATTTGGACCAGAATCAGTGCAGATGTTATGAGGGCCCGTTTGTTTAGATATAAAGGCCTGATTTAATGCATCGCTGGGACGTCATGGATATTGCAGGGGCCATTGGTGGAGTTCTGAGCAGGCAAGAAGTAATGGTTTATTCTAAAGAGACATTTACTCCCAACGTACAGGATCATCATCACCCAGAGTGCACCTAGTTGCAGGGGGGCCAGCGGTCCCCAGAGGGGGGGCCTCCTGAGACCCATTCACCAGACAGTCACCGCCCCATCCAATCCTCACCTGAGCCAAGGGGGCTAATGACAAAATCGCAGTCTCCTAAGACTATGTGGGCATTTCCATTAATTCCTCCATAATCATACAGGCTTGTTTGACGCCATTAGTCCATTAAATCTATATGGATTTAGCCTTATGCATTTTCCTCAGCCACACTTTTAGCGAGCCATTATTTCTCAAGAGCTGGGCATAAGTACAAATTCCTACAATATGCAATCAGTCATCGACAGAAATAATGTTTAACCTGTCAGACGAGGAAAGGATTGGGGTAATGAAGACAGTAATGGGGGAAGCTAGAAGAGCAAACACTGTGCTTTACAGGCCTGACTCGGCTGCTCCCTGACATCGGGGATTGGCCAGAGTGGGGTCTTAGACAAACTTTAGACGTGCTTGGAGTGCACAAAATAATTAGCGCATTGGGAATGAAGCTAGTGGACTCATCGTTCAGAAAAGCATTCTAGAAAATCATCCATTCTATTAGCGCCAAGCATACTTATCTTTTTCTCAGAGGTCGGTCCTGGACAATTATCCAGTGAAAGATGTCTAGAGCGTCGCTCCTCTGTATTGCCAAAGCCAGTGCAGCTGTCCATATGGACAGAAAGGAATAATAATCAAATAAGGTCTATTTTCAACACACAGACTTGGCAATGCAAGCTACAGTATTCCCAAGCTCCTGTGTCACGCAGTAAGAGCAAACCACAAGCAGATGCATATAATGAGCACCCAAAATCCTGTTTAGTCAGCTCATACATTCTGTATAGAGTAATACACCTTTATTTCAGTGATTGATGCAATCATAGGCAGACAACCTGTTCTTTTATAAACGCCTTCGATTTCCACTAGGAAAAATGTTTGGCGCAGATGTCTTAACTGTTGTAATTAGACCATTGTGCATTAGTCGGTAAGAGTACAGAAAATAGAGTGAAATTAATAATTAGCTGTGCTGAAAAGGCAAATCATCGATAAAAACCTCTCAGTATGTGCCATACGCCACAAAGCCCCATTGTACTGGGAATAAAGCAGACCGGCTGCAAAACATTGTTTGCTTCCAGCAGTATTAAACTGCTAAAGCTTTTTGTTAAAGGTCAGCAATATTTCCCCCTCAATTCGAATAATGACGCCAAGGAAAACCAAGGGGACATGCAATTTCAAGGAGTGAGTGAACAAAAGACAGAGTGGATGAATACAGTGCGTATAGTCAGAATGACAGTGGATGAATACAGTGCGTATAGTCAGAATGACAGTGGATGTGTAGTCAGAATGACAGTGGATGAATACAGTGCGTATAGTCAGAATGACAGTGGATGAATACAGTGCGTATAGTCAGAATGACAGTGGATGTGTAGTCAGAATGACAGTGGATGAATACAGTTCGTATAGTCAGAATGACAGTGGATGAATACAGTGCGTATAGTCAGAATGACAGTGGATGAATACAGTTCGTATAGTCAGAATGACAGTGGATGTGTAGTCAGAATGACAGTGGATGTGTAGTCAGAATGACAGTGGATGTGTAGTCAGAATGACAGTGGATGAATACAGTGCGTATAGTCAGAATGACAGTGGATGAATACAGTTCGTATAGTCAGAATGACAGTGGATGAATACAGTGCGTATAGTCAGAATGACAGTGGATGAATACAGTGTGTATAGTCAGAATGACAGTGGATGAATACAGTGCGTATAGTCAGAATGACAGTGGATGAATACAGTTCGTATAGTCAGAATGACAGTGGATGTGTAGTCAGAATGACAGTGGATGAATACAGTGCGTATAGTCAGAATGACAGTGGATGAATACAGTTCGTATAGTCAGAATGACAGTGGATGAATACAGTGCGTATAGTCAGAATGACAGTGGATGAATACAGTTCGTATAGTCAGAATGACAGTGGATGAATACAGTGTGTATAGTCAGAATGACAGTGGATGCGTCTAGTCAGAATGACAGTGGATGAATACAGTGTGTATAGTTAAAATGACAGTGGATAAATAGTGTATGTATATACTGTTGCTGCTGTGTGTGTGTGTGTGAGGCTGGGCCAGGGCCTCAGTGGGATGATGACACAGTAGAGCGTGACAGACACGGCCCCAAGCTCTGTCCCCTGCTGGGACACACAGATCTGGTCCGTCATCCCAGGGCTGGCACGATAAACCTGCTCAGATGCATGTGTGTGTGAGAGAGAGACAGAAAGGAGTGTCCCTGTGCTCTGAACATGAGACTGCTCCCTCATTATTTATGCCCTGGTAACCACTGTATACCCGAATAACTGGACAGTCTAACCCGTTCTTCAGCCACTGACAGTCTAACCCGTTCTTCAGCCACCGACAGTCTAAACCGTTCTTCAGCCACCGACAGTCTAAACCGTTCTTCAGCCACCGACAGTCTAAACCGTTCTTCAGCCACCGACAGTCTAAACCGTTCTTCAGCCACCGACAGTCTAACCCGTTCTTCAGCCACCGACAGTCTAACCCGTTCTTCAGCCACCGACAGTCTAACCCGTTCTTCAGCCACCGACAGTCTAACCCGTTCTTCAGCCACCGACAGTCTAACCCGTTCTTCAGCCACCGACAGTCTAACCCGTTCTTCAGCCACCGACAGTCTAACCCGTTCTTCAGCCACCGACAGTCTAAACCGTGGGCTTTAGCTTAAAAAGGTACTAAAGGAAAAGACACCATACCGAACATCGGCCATGCGCAGTAGTTCACATGCTAGGTGGCGACGAATGTGGCAATTAAACATTTAATCGTCTGGCAATAAAAAGAAGCTTGATGTTCTGTAATCAGAGGCGATAAGATGGCTCCCCGCTGGCTCCGCTGTTAACCGTTCGTCCGCATGGTCTGCTTTGTCCTTAAAAGAGGGAGCATTTGAGTGTATATTTATTTCATCTATTTATGTTATGGCATTATATGCTCATTAATTTCTGACCAATAATTCATTATCGAGATGAATTGATTTAAAATGAGTGGGAAGCTGACCCCTGGCCTTTCTGTACCAGCCAGTCTCCAACCATGAAGAACACAACACCGTGCTACATCATCGTTCAAACTTTATTGATAGTTTGTGTTAGAAAGCAGACTCCCAATCAGCCCTGTACAAACTTAGAAACACAAATTGAAGACCACACACTGGAACTGAGTGACAACAGGGACTGACAACCAAAGACCCCAGCCTTAAAACTGACCTGGCAAAGTAAGAGAAAGAGCAATGGAGAGAAAGAGGAAAACAAAAGGAGAAGGAGAGAGAAAGTGTGAGAAAGAAATAAACGTAACAATCCTTCACAGAAGGATATGCTTTAGGCCCTCTGGCAGCTGAGCAATTATGTCGCAACGATCTCCATCACTTTCCAGAAAATTATATATTTTTGTCGTTGTTGAAAGATGCAAGGTTCTGCATGAATTATTTCCGCGCTTTGATGCTCTGTTGTCTTTATTCGTGTGAATAACATATGTCGGGAACAGAGGTGTCCAAACTTTCTCAGGCTACGTGACCATTGCTGTGACGCAGGCTCTCTCTCGACAGGTAGAACAGACCCATTTAGTTGATTTAGGAGCTAATCTACACTGCTCTCAGTTGCAGAAAATCCTTTACATCTACTGCCGTTCAGAATACACTGTAGATAAACTCAACCAATTAAGTATCAAAGTCAAATAAAAAAAATGAGAGGAAGATAAAAGCTGAAGAGGCAAAACGCGGTTGCGCGCAAAGACTCTGCCTGCTGACTGGCCGAGGGCCTTTAGCTGGAGGCTGTCGTCATGGAGAGGCAGACGTGGTAAAGCTCCACCCCTTTTCCAACCAGCTGCTAGAAAGCCACGCCTCTTCAGGGAGTGTTGGGCTGGGAGGTCTTCGAGGAAGCCAGCATGGCACGTACTTTGGCCATCAGATCCTGAAAAGGAGAAGGGGAGAGGGGGATGAGAGGAGAGAGAGAAACAGACACAAGGAGAGGGAGGGGAAAGAGTGAGTGAGAGTGTGCCATATAAAAGACCAATAATGAGGACCAGAGGAAACGTCTTGATTAAGAAGCCTACAGTCATATAATCTGGATCAAATACTGATGCACGCAAAATTGTCTACTCTCTCAGAGAGCATTCCCCCACCATCACAATTCAACACAAACACAAATCTTCCTCCCTGCCTCTCCCTGGGGTTATCTTTCAACTAGGACAGCTTAATGTATTCCTGACTATTTATGACAGTGGGCTGTGGGATGGCTTCTCTCCTCCCTGCAACAGAAGGCCCTCAGATCCACTCCTTATTAGGTAAGCAGTCCCAATCTGAACACAATCCAACCCGGAGAATACACATCAAATAGGGGAGATAATCAAGCCGCTGAACAGGCCACTTGTCATAGAAGCTTCTCCTTGCTCAGGGGTGATGTGGGGCATGTATTGTCTATCGCTATGTCTCCTCCTCTTCTCCGGCTGTTCTCCCCCTCCTCCTTCTCCTGTGGCTGACGGAGATATTGAGCCACAACGTCAAATAAAGCCCTGCTCCATATCAGTCGTAAAACAAACTCCCGAGTGAGAAAGCAAGAGCACACGCACAGAGAGACGGAGGGACACATCAGAGTGAAAGCAGTGGTGGTGGTCTGGGTCGTTGAGGGGAGTACAACCTGGCCAGCCACTGTTAAAACAGCGGGAAGGAGGTGCAGGAATTTGAGATAGAGGGACAAACAAAAAGGCGTTATGAATAATGGAGTTAATGTCGGAGGTAAATTATGTGAGAGTGGGGCTTTAGACAGGGCTGGTCCTGAAGCCTCTAAGTGTCTCTCTCTCAGGGACGTCTAGCGCCTGACTCTGCGTACTGATGAGAGATCTGTGTTTTAAGTACGTGTGAGTGTAAGAGAAGGCGGGAAAGTGTCAAAGACAAACGTACGAGTCAGAGAGAGTCTGAGAGAACGAGTAAAGGGTGTGTAAAAGACAGCAGGAAAGAGGGAGCCTGGCAATGTGGTTGGAAGGGGTCCATAGAGTCCTCCAGGGGGATGTTTCTGACTAAGAGCACTTTGATCTTTGGCATCAGGAGAAAGAGGAGGGCTAAGCCTGGATCAAGTCCTGCTAAGCCTGGATAATGTCCTACTCTGCCCTATACTACCCTGGTACTGGCTAGCCATCAGCTCTTCTGTCAGCGTACTGTAATTAACAGCCCTAATCACACCGCTGACAAGCTGCTGTCACAACATGTCATGTGCATGCGCACCCACAAGATCACGTCGGAATTAACATAGGTGTTTTGGGGATGGAGTGGTTCGTGAACGCCGACTCACACATGCAAAGTAAACACACGAAGACAAAATACACACAGGAAAACGGAAGCACACACACGGTCACCCATAGCTGAGCCTGGCACTGAGATTTCGGATGCAGACAAGGTCTAAAAGGAGCATAGAGAAACCCTTTTCTGTAGAGGACCGTCTCACCAACCGGCACAGTCCCCAGAAGGAGAGCTCAGCCTCACACCAACCACCTCTCACCTCCAGCAGTGCTGGGAGAATGAATGGGCTCCATGAGCAGAGAGAGAGGGAGAAAGGTTCATCACGAGCCTGGGGATGAGTGAGAGAGTGCTGAGTGAGAGGAGGCAGAGAGAGGAGGATCCCTCAGGAGTGGCAGAGAAAGCAGACAGAGCTGGCAGAGCAGGCAAGCTCTCGGAGGAGAATGAAAAGAAGAGGAGACGAGGGGAGGCAGAGCACAAGAGCTCACATTACAGTATCAAGGACGAGAGGGGGACGAGTGGACTGGCTTCCAGAGCCTTGTGAACGAAAGAGAGAGGAAGGGACGCTGACACTTTAATCAGTGTGAAGTGTAAGGGGAGTGAGTATGGGAGCGGTGAGGGACATTGTATGTGATAGAGGGATCACAGATTGTGTGCCAGGGGTAAAACGTGTGTGCGGCAGCGAGAGGTCCATCTGGTCAGTTTGTAATGAGGAACAGCTCCTCTTACATACATCGGGGCCCGTGGCCAGACAGCAGAGTGGCTCCGCTCCAAATACCAGCTCACTCACTGGCAACTGTAGACCGTTCACAGAGATGGGCTATAGCTGCAGGCAGGACCACTCTGCCTCCGCTGCAGCCAAAACCCACTCACTCATTTACACCATCAGATTCCTTCATTCACTACCGTCAGTCCATTTGGAGACACTCCTACACCGCAGTCATTCTCTTTGGACTGAATTCTACACATTAAGGTGCATTAATTCTACACATCAAGGTCCACTATGGAGGTGAGTTACTGTGGTGTTTTCTACAGCTTCAGTGGTCTCTATTCTTTGCCACGGTCACTGTATTGATTTTTACATGTCAAGGGTCGTTATCTAGCCTCGGTCCATGTCCCATTCTCTCTACCGTTCCATTATTTGAATCTCTACAAGCCTGTATGTTAGTCTCTTCTAACTCTGAATGTGTCCATCTCGGTCAATACGTTTCTCGATCTTAACGACTGGCTGCCTCCACCAGCCGGTCAAGTCAGGCTGCCTCCACCAGCCGGTCAAGTCAGGCTGCCTCCACCAGCCGGTCAAGTCAGGCTGCCTCCACCAGCCGGTCAAGTCAGGCTGCCTCCACCAGCCGGTCAAGTCAGGCTGCCTCCACCAGCCGGTCAAGTCAGGCTGCCTCCACCAGCCAGTCAAGTCAGGCTGCCTCCACCAGCCAGTCAAGTCAGGCTGCCTCCACCAGCCGGTCAAGTCAGGCTGCCTCCACCAGCCAGTCAAGTCAGGCTGCCTCCACCAGCCAGTCAAGTCAGGCTGCCTCCACCAGCCAGTCAGGCTGACTCTATCAGTGTCTCTCTGGTCCTCTCCTGACTGCAGACCAGACTAATACCCTGTAATGGAGGGAACACTCTATGCTCTCTCTCTAAAAAACACAGCCCATCCCCAGCCACACAGCGCATTCAGCCAGCTTCCGTAATGAAGGAAAAACAGAGTACAGAATTCACCCCAAAATGCTATTCCAATGAACAAAAGTACATGACATTTGTTGAGTGCATCATCATGAACCAAAGTCATCACGCCGATGGGGCTGGCAGTTCAATAAGTGGCCAGGGACGATGTACGTACAGTATGTCTGAGCACAAAACTAATGTGGGTGTTCCAAACAGCAGTGCTGCTACTCTGGTATTTTCATTCAGAGATGGCTGGGTGATGTCAGCTTTACTTTCACTGTGTGCCTCAGATCCTCCTCCAGAAAACTTCCTCATACAGAGCAGGACCAGGGAGAGGTTTCAACCACTCTCTCCCATGCCCTCTTTTCCTCCTTCCTCCCCTATTTCCCTAACCCACTCATATGACCTATGCGTCTCGCTCTCTCTGTCCACAATACACAGGCCACTCTGACCCGACCCCCCCCCTGTAAATCACACTGCTGACATGTCGCTCAGCTCATACATCACCTTAAACACACACACAAAGACATCACCCTTCTTACACACCACATCAGAATTAACAGGGTGTTTTGGGGATGGAGTGATTAGTGACCATTGACTCAAACATGCAAAGGAAAACACACAGGAAGAGAAAATCCACACAAGAAAACACACAGGAAGAGAAAATCCACACAGGAAAACACACAGGAAGAGAATATCTAAAATCAAATCTAGAGTCGGCTTTCTATTCCGCAACAAAGCCTCCTTCACTCACGCCGCCAAACTTACCCTAGTAAAACTGACTATCCTACCGATCCGACTTCGGCGATGTCATCTACAAAATAGCTTCCAATACTCTACTCAGCAAACTGGATGCAGTTTATCACAGTGCCATCCCTTTTGTTACTAAAGCACCTTATACCACCCACCACTGTGTCTTGTATGCTCTATTCGGCTGGCCCTCACTACATATTCGTCCCCAGACCCACTGGCTCCAGGTCATCTACAAGTCCATGCTGGGTAAAGCTCCGCCTTATCTCAGTTCACTGGTCACGATGGCAACACCCACCCGTAGCACGCGCTCCAGCAGGTGTATCTCTCTGATCATCCCTAAAGCCAACACCTCATTTGGCTGCCTTCCAGTTCTCTGCTGCCTGTGACTGGAACGAATTGCAAAAATCGTTGAAGTTGGAGACTTTTATCTCCCTCACCAACTTCAAACATCTGCTATCTGAGCAGCTAACCGATCGCTGCAGCTGTACATAGTCCATCTGTAAATAGCCCACCCAATTTACCTACCTCATCCCCATACTGTTTATATTTATTTACTTTTCTGCTCTTTTGCACACCAGTATCTCTACCTGCACATGACCATCTGATCATTTATCACTCCAGTGTTAATCTGCTAAATTGTAATTATTCACCTACGTCCTCATGCCTTTTGCACACACTGTATATAGACTCTTTTTTTTTTTTTCTCCACTGTGTTATTGACTTGTTAATTGTTTACTCCATGTGTAACTCTGTGTTGTTGTCTGTTCACACTGCTATGCTTTATCTTGGCCAGGTCGCAGTTGTAAATGAGAACTTGTTCTCAACTAGCCTACCTCATTAAATAAAGGTGAAATAAATAAAATTAAAAAAATCCACGCAGGAAAGCACACGCAAGCACACACACGGTCCCCAAAGCACACTCAAAGCCTGGCACCATGTAGAGGCTCAAATTCTTATGAGCACTCACGAGTGCTGATCCAGACAGGGCATGAACGCAGCATTCTCCCCGGCAGACAGGGCTGGTTCTAATCAAAAGGCTGTGAGGTGGTCTCTCTATCTATCAGACCCAGCAGGGTCCTCATGAGTCAGGACTGATGCATAACATCAGATGGAGAGGACAGGGGCTCGAACCTCTAAAGGGGTTCAGCGAAGGCATGACTTTGTGATATGCGCCAAGACAGACATTCGTGCAATTGGAGAAGGAATGTTCTCACAGCCTGAAAGTAAGACATGGAATAAACCATAGAGCAAACGTGAGGATTCCATATGGATTGATCAGCGTATTTATTAAGTGGTACAACAGGTGTGAGGTGGTTAAAAGATCCCACCGAAGGAAGCAGCATTTCAACATGAAATTGAAACACATGGGTCTGCACACCCCCTGCTGGTATTTAAGCTTTTAAGTGATTTCAAACCTACGCTGATAAAACTCCAATAGATCTCTCTAATGGTCTCCTTTACAGTATGGTTTCGCCCGTAGACTACCAATATAACAAACTACCTGTTCCTGACTCATAGCCCAGTTGCTGAACAGGAAGTGTGATCCTACCCAGAGACAGAGACAGGACAGAGATATGTCAAATTCAGGACTTTTGGGGAAGAGTTGATCCTCTTTTTCGCTCTCGTGGAGATTAACGCTTCTGTAATGTAAATTAGTTGTCAGCTGCCGTTGCGGCACAAAGACAGGAGAAAAGTGAGAGAGAGAGAGAGAGAGAGAGAGAGAGAGAGAGAGAGAGACAGAAACACCAGGACAGGGAGCGAAACACAACAAATAAAACATTTCCACGTGCACTTCAATGACCACAGAGGAGGGATGCCAAATGTGACCCGAGGACAGAGATCAGCTGCTCTGAGCCCACAGAGCTGGACGATGGAAACATGTAATCGCTGCTGGGATCAGCGAATCGAAATCTCTGAGCAGTGTGTTCTGTATAATACGGCTGCCACGAGGGCTGGACTGTCCTTGGAACCACAGCCCCTATACGTGTGTCTCAGCGAACAATGATTCTGAACCGCTTTGCTTTGTGCTTTTCCCTTCGAATAAGATTATATGGACAGATGGGTCCTCATCCTCGATCAGCACTCATAGTCTGAAAAACTTTGTGAATATGGGCCCCTGTTAACGTTCATACAGTGAGAGAGTGAAGAAGAGGCAGGTATGGGCCCATGTTAACGTACATACAGTGAGAGAGTGAAGAAGAGGCAGATACCTGAGTGATTTTGGACTGCATGGAGGAGACGATGGCTGTGGACACTTGTTTCTCTTTCTCCTGCGAGCCGTCCCTGAAAAGAGAGAGAGAGAGAGAGAGAGAGACAAAGAATGGGGCGAATAGAGAGGGAGAGAGAGGGGAAAGGAGAGAGGGGCAAAGAGAGAGGGAGAGAAAGGGGAAAGGAGAGAGGGAGAGAGAGGGGCAAAGAGAGAGAGAAAGAAAATGTGGAGGAGAGAGAGATAGGGAGAGATGGAGATAGAAAGAAAAGGTGGGAGAGAGAGATAGGGAGAGATGGAGAGAGAAGGTGGGAGAGAGAAATAGGGAGAGATGGAGAGAGAAAGAGAAGGTGGAGGAGAGAGAGATAGGGAGAGATGGAGAGAGAAAGAGAAGGTGGGGGGAGAGATGGAGAGAGAAATAGAAGGTGGGGGGAGAGAGAGAGAGATAGGGAGAGATGGAGAGAGAAAGAGAAGGTGGGGGGAGAGAGAGAGAGATAGGGAGAGATGGAGAGAGAAAGAGAAGGTGGGGGGAGAGATGGAGAGAGAAAGAGAAGATGGGGAGAGAGAGATAGGGAGAGATGGAGAGAGAAAGAGAAGGTGAGTAGAGAGAGATGGCGAGAGAAAGAGAAGGTGGGGGAGAGAGAGATAGGGAGAGATGGAGAGAGAGATAGGGAGAGATGGAGAGAGAGAAAGAGAAGGTGGGTGGAAAGAGAAAGAGAAGGTGGGTGGAGAGAGAGAGAGATAGGGAGAGATGGAGAGAGAAAGAGAAGGTGGGGGAGAGATGGAGAGAGAAAGAGAAGGTGGGGGAGAGATGGAGAGAGAAAGAAGGTGGGGGAGAGAATGGGAGAGAGAAAGAGAAGGTGGGGGAGAGAGTGGGAGAGAGAAAGAGAAGGTGGGGGAAGAGATGGAGAGAGAAAGAAGGTGGGGGAGAGAATGGGAGAGAGAAAGAGAAGGTGGGGGAGAGAGTGGGAGAGAGAAAGAGAAGGTGGGGGAGAGAGAGGGAGAGATGGATGAAAGAGAGGATGTGTATATGAAAGGTCTTTATACAATATTCATGGGGACTGCCTGCTGAGTGTTGTAAAACTGGACAGACAAGCAGAAAGAGTGAGAGAGAGAGAGGAGGGAGAGAGAGACCCTTTCTCAAGAAACAGAAGTTGCTCATCAAAGTTCCACTCGTCGGAACACACATGACAAGAACAGCCGAAAAACGAATAAATAAATCACAAAAGCAGCGGGAGCTCCTTGCAACTTCCAATAGAATGACCATGCAAAAAAATGTTTTTCCAATATCCCCTCAGAGAAGTTTTATTCATATTCAAATGAAAATAATTTAGGATACAAAAGATATCTCCCCCCCAATCTGAGCAGACGTGATTCTGTGCTTCCACACATTTCATGTTCCATTCAACAGGTCAGTCATGTTGGCCAAACCAATCCATCCTTCAGCTTCAGAGAGGTCAGCTTCAGAACGCTCTGGTTATGTTCCAAATGGCCCCAGCTCCCTACATAGTGCACTACTTTACACTAATATACATCCCAAATGGCCCCCTACTCCCTACATAGTGCCCTACTTTAGACCAGAGCTTTACAGGACCCGGTCAAAAGAAGTGCACTAAACAGGGAATAGGGTGCCATTTGCGACGCAGCTAAGGCAAGGAACACGACTGCAAAA